>NC_054498.1:30690414-30715291 GCF_017639515.1 Carcharodon carcharias
TGACCTAATTAATATCAAAATGAGAAAATAGAAAATTGAGAAGTTGTGCATTTCTCACAGATTCATTGTTTAATTTTAATTTAACTTTGGCTATGAGTCAGGACTGGTGATCAAAGGATATCAACAAACACAAATTAAATAAAGGAATTTGTATATATTGTAAATTGCAATTATACATTAGAATTGCAATAAAAATATTACACTGCTTAGCAAAAAATATATGTGACCTAATTAATATCAAAATGAGAAAATAGAAAATTGAGAAGTTGTGCATTTCTCACAGATTCATTGTTTAATTTTAATTTAACTTTGGCTATGAAAATGTTAACCAGACCCGCGATGATTATTTCGTATTCTTTCCTTTTCAAAGAGAAGCACTCTTGAATTGCTTGATGCCTGGGAAGGCAGGGTTGTTGTATGAGGGAGAGGTTGGGCCAACTCGGCCTGTATTCACTGGAGTTTAGAAGAATGAGAGGGGATCTTATTGAAACATATAAAATTCTGACAGGGATGGACAGACTGAATGCAGGGATGACCTTTCCTCTAGCTGGTTGGGGGGGTGTAGAACAAGAGGTCACAATCTCAGGATACGGGGTAGGCTATTTAGGGCTGAGATGCGGAGAAACTTCTTCACTCAGACGGAGGTAAAGCTCTGGAATTCTCTCGCTAGAGTCACTGATTATACTTAAGAAGGAAATAGATAGATTTCTAAACTCTAAAGGCATCAAGGGATTATGGGGAGAGAGCAGGAATACGGCATTGAGATAGAGGATCAGCCATGATCAAATTGAATGGCAGAGCAGCCTCAAAGGGCCGAATGACCCACTTCTGCTTCTGTTTTCTATCTTTCCCCTCTCAAAAGCATTGACTATCTTTGTAGAATACAAGGTTCCATGGGTAGCTTTCATTCTCTAATGCCTTGTCCAGTTATCTCTTCATGTATGAACTTCAACAGTGTGGATTTGCAAAGGAAGAACTGGCCTTTGTATGTTGCCTCTAGATGTCGCAAAGCACTTTCAGAGCCACTTAAAGCAAAGTCACTGCTGTGATGAAGGTAGCCGGGGCTCAAATCGACATGAAAGCTCTGAATCGGTCATGTTGAAAGGTAGTGAATGGGATGAAGATGTACAAGATAGCAACTGGAATAGCAAAGATTAATAACAGCACTATTCCACTGTAAAACGTCACACTTAGAGCAGTGAGATCTCTGCACAAACAGTTAGCAGGTCAGAGCTGAGGTCAGGGAGTCACTTTGCAGAAAGAATGCATGTAGAAAAATGTGGGCTCGTGGAGGCAGAAATCCCAGAATGGTTGAAGAAGCAGTTCGAAGCTATGATGCAAGACTGAAGCAAATGAAATAAATGGCCTGTCAGATCTCGACCAATCTTTGTGATATTTATCATTAAAATAATCTCTTGTTCTAGCTCACTGTTTGGCACAAGAAAAGCCAGAGAAACTGAACCCACAGCCAAGGCCATTCACTAAAAGTCAACAAGCCAATAATTATTTTTTTGGAGGGTGGGGGGGGGGGGGGAATTAGCTGTGACCCTATGATCTAATTAGTTAAATAAGCACTTTTTAAGATTTGTCATAAAGGCTGTTGTGACAAGACAAATACTACTTTAAGGAGTAGTTTCTACATTCTGATTTAAACGACCATTCACTCTCAGCTGACTGGCTGGGTACTTGCTTTGAAACTCAGGTGTTTTACATTACAGCCCTGTGATTTCCCTTTACATTTACACTGCTCCTACTCTCCACGAGTCACTGACCAATAGCAGATGTGGCGAATCCAGTGAGAGCTCAAACAAAACGACCCAAACAAGTTTCCCATACCCTTTACCTAGTCCCACAGCAATGAAGTCATTGCCGTCGCCATTGTTGAACAAGATGAATCGATCGGCAGAAGTGGTCTTAAACTGGAAGAAGAGGAGCACGGACGTGCTCGCCTGCAGAGTAGCCAGGGTCAAATAGCTGTTCTTGGTTTTGAAAGTGACAGGATCTGCAATAACGGACCTCATGCCAAACCTGGTGTTTATTCAATGCCCCTGTTTTTTACACCGATCAATGTACATCATTGCATTGAACATCAGGCTCTGCAGGTGCCCAAGAAGCTGGGCGGGGCAATGGAGACGAAACAGCATTCTGTCATTATCCCAGTCTCAATGCTGTGAAATTCCAGTCCTGTGTGGGCACCCAGCACTGATGCTGGCCAGCTCAATCCCCACCTCCCCCAACCGTTTTCTGGAGTCACTGCGAGCACAACTGGGCCAGGTGCAGAACCAGCTAGATACAAGGTAAACCTTCCATTACTTTGCTCCTATTGTTTCTAATGGTTTTCTTTATTCATCGCAAGCTCAGCATTTGTTGTTCATCCTTAATTGCCCTTAAGGAAGAGGTGGTGGTAACTGTCCGGCTTGTTCGGCCAATTCAGAGTCAACCACATGGCTGTGGGTCTGGAGTCACAATGGGCCACACCGGGTAAGGACAGGTCTCTCTCTCTCCAAATTACATTCGTGAACCAAATGGGTTTGGACAACATTCTGGTCATTTTATGGTCACCACTACATATACTAGCTTTTTTATTCCAGATTTATTTACATTCTCCAACTAGCATGGTGGAATTGGAACTTATTCTCCAAATTATTAGGGGGAGAAGGTTGTGTCATGCTCATGTGACTGGACTCATAATCCAGGAGCCCAAGCTAATGATCTGGGGTCGCGGCTTCAAGTCCGACCAAGGCAGCTGGTGGAATGTAAATACAATTAATAAAACCTGGAATATAAAACTAGTCTCAATAATGACGACCATTAACCCATTATTGATTGCTGTAAAAACCTATCTGGGACACTAATGTTCTTTAGGGAAGGAAGTCTGCTGTCCTTACCTGGTCTGGCCTACATGTGACTGCACTCAGCTCAAGGGCAGTTAGGGATGGGCAACAAAGGCTGGCCTTGTCAACAATGCCCACATCCCATCAAAGAATAAAATAATAAATAGTCTAAGCCTCCAGATTACTAGTTCAGTAACAGAGCCAAAATACCACTGTACCCAATAAGGTGCTTCAATCCTATTCTCAGAACATCTTGGAACAACGTGAACCATGAAGTTTGCCATCTTGAGATTTCTAGTTTAGGACAAACATGTGCCAATTAAACTCTGTGGACTTGCTCTCTAGTACGTTATATTATTTAGTTCCCATTTAGTCACTCATTTTATGAAAGTAACCCAATTTCCAGTCAGCATTCCACAAACAGAAACACTGGATGGCACTTTTACTATGGGAAGAAGCCTCCACATCTGTTTACAGTTTAATTAATCATTAATAAAAAGGCACTTTAATGACTGACTTGGAAGTGGTATTGCACCTTAGGGTGCATTTACTTCTCAATTGTGGAGTCAGTTGGCATTATAATTTCAATGTATGTGCAGCCTAAGTGCAGTCACAGTGCTCATCATCATCTCAGAGTCAGTTCCAAGCTTCACACACATTTTACACTTCTACGTTTAGCATCAGGACAAAGCCCTTTCAGCTGTGCTCCACACTTGTGGAGTTTAAATGCACTTGAGGAGAGTGGGAAGTTTTGAGGTTCAATCACTTTTGCATATGGAGTAAGTTGATCACAGCCAGGATTGTGTTGTCTTGGCCTAAATAGCCAAGTGGTTATGGTACTGGGCTCGTGACCCCAAGATCAAGAGTTCAAATCTCACAATAACAAACTATGAAACAATGTAACTTCATCTGAATAGCAACAGATGGAAACGTGTTTGTCCTCGAAAGAGTTACTTCCAAGTGAGTTGCTCGTCTGGGCACTGAAAAGGGTAAAGAGTCCACCTCTAGTTTCTAATTGTAACCCTAGAAGCTTACAGTTCTGTGATGTTGGATGAGACCAGCTCTGGGCTGGAATATAATGTTCCTGAAACAAACTGTTGACTGGACTCACAATGGAGGGACTTGAGGGGTGCACCTTCAGAAAAGGAAATAAAAGGAGTAAAAAAGTATAATTTATTTTTAGACAAAGGACACTGCTAGCTTCTGAATACTTGTAGCTTTGGCAACAGTTTCAAGTTTCCATGCTGAGATTTAAACGAGAGTTACATGCAATATTGTTTAACACAGATTCAGAATTAAACTTCAAAATGTTGCATACCCTTCCTGGTATCTGTACAGAGTTCACTTCAAATTCTAATAGCAAGTGCACATGTGCGTTGAAATTCTACTGTGAGTAGGTAGTGTAGTCTGGGCAATTCACCAACAGTCAGTGCACTTCAACATTTGTGAAGTGTTCCAGACACTTTAGTGGTGTGATTGGGTGCTATATAAATGGAAGTCTTTGTTAAAGATCACTGTTTCGAGTGCAGGGGAGTTGAAGATCAAGTTTTCTCTTTTTCTTCTTTTGGAACAACAAACTTACTTGAAAAGAACTTTATAAAGGATTCGAAAATAATGTGCAATTCATATTAATAAAGCTATTGTCTCGTGTGGCCTGGACTGTGGGAATAGAGGAATAATGCAGGTTTGAGGTCCTGGGAATAAGCGATGACACATTCAACACAGCGAGGAGCAAAAGCAAATATGACAAAGATTTGGGACTTTGGGGAAACAAGGGAGAAAAACTCAGCTAATGGAAGACTGATTACAATCAATAAAATGGAAAGAGAAGAAAAATTCCAATGGCGAGCAAGGAGACATTTGGGACAAGAGACCATCTTCTGCTTGTAACCTGCTCAGGAATGTCGGATTTTTAGAAAATTTAGAAAACATGAGATTTCCTTGTGTTACTCAACTCTTGGATTGGTTTAGGCTTTACTGAGAGTTAGTTCCCATTGGTTGAGAGGGAAAGAAGCATCAGTCAGAAAGAGGGGTGGAGAGGGCACAATATGAGAGAAAGGAGGAGATAGTGATTCGAAGAATGTCAATGAAAGAAAGTCTAAACATCGACTCGTTGAAGGTAAGAGGTGTCTGCTGTAAATCAGACGTGGGGTCAGGCGGCCGGGGGGTGGGAGGAGTCATGCAGTAAGAGTGTCTTCAGAAGATTCAAGGGCAAGTTTTATTCATCCATTCAAGTGCAGAGAGTTGGAGATGGATTGTACTGCTACACGAAAGCATTCTTTCTCTCTTTCAATTTCTCACTCCACTCCTCTCGTACCCAACTCCTAGTTGCAAGTCTGCTTGGTGTTTCCCTCTTGACATTTGTTTGTGTGTGGATTTAAATGAACTTTGAAGTAAAAACTGCTGAACGCGATTTGGTTTGTCCCAAATCTCAAGGCTTTGGTGTTAACATTCCTTGTGGTTTGTAAAGCATTAGCCAATGGTGCCTGGCTGTCACTGCTTTGAAATTGAAGCTTTTGGCAGTTGCCACCTGCCATCTCGGGGCTGATCCTGGGAATGGTTCAACAGAAAGTAGGGTCAATGACAAGAAAATCACACAGGAAATTCAGTCAGCTCTTAAAACTGTACTGAACACTTTACATCTCTCCGAGAAAATACAGTCAAGACACTTCTGGGAAGGTGAGCTCCTGTTTTAAAGTGACTGGATAAACTTGGTGTTATACTGCTCACAGAAAACATTGCTGCATAATTAATTCACTTTGACCTTTCAATGTCAATTCATTTATTTTAATGTGAATCATTTGATGAAGAAGGTACTGATTTATGAAGGGTTGTGGGACACATCCCTAAAGATCACCTGTTTAGAAAAAGCATCTCCAGGGAGCTCTCTCATGCTTCGGTGCCAGTTATCACCAGGGCCAGGATTTTACGGCCTCGCCATGTTATGCCTCCCCGCTCACCCGGCAGATGCAGCGAGCCATTAAAATCTCCATTCGCTTGGGTGGGGCCGTAATATCCCACTGGGTGGGAGGGGCTGTAAAATCCTGGCCCAGGACTGGACTTTGTGGAGGAACATCAAGCACACGAATAACGGAGCCTGGCCGATAGTGGATGGATGGGAAATAGTGTGGGTCCCCTTACAGGGACCAACTCTCTTCAATACCCATTGCATAAGAAGAAAATCTTTCATTAAAGTCTAAATCGTATATTGTTTTTCTTTTTCCTTTAATGCCATTGAATTCTGTAAATTTGTGCGATCAAAGCGACTAGCTTCAGAGAGTCATTGAGGCTGATAGCACGAGAGAGCTGAGTTACCAGCAGTAAAGATGCAGGGCCAGACTTTTCTCCTGGCTACTACACTGGCACAACTTCACCATGGCTGCACCTTCACCCTGCACTCCTCACCCCAGGTGATTTGGAGGGTCAGATTGAAGCGTCAAGTGGAGCTCAGTTGGGGACAGAAGGCTGAGCACAGAATTCGTGCAGCACTCTGGAAATTCTGTACTTTCACTGAGGCCCTGTCTGACTTCTCAGGCAAGTGGAAAAAGTCCCGTGGTTCTAGTCAAAGAAGAGCAGACAGTTCTCCTCACGCACTGGCCAACATTTACCAACTAAAGCGATCTGGTCATATCTGGCCCAGTGTTATTTATGGGATCTTGTTGTGAGCTCTGTGGCAGCTTAATTGCAACTTCGACAACACTTTGAAAAGTATTTTTTTATTCTTTCATGGCGTGTCGGCATCACTGGCAAGGGTTGCCCATCCCTAACTGAGTGGCTCGTTCGGCCATTTCAGAGGGCAGTTAAGAGTCAATCACATTGCCGGGGGTCTGGAGTCACAAGTAGGCCAGACCGGGTAAGGATGGCAGATTTCCTTCCCAAAAGGACACTAGTGACCCAGAGAGCTTTTTAACAACAAACAATAACATACTCAGTATTACTTTGTGTTCCAGGTTTTATTAACAGAATTTAAATTCCACCAGCTCCCAGAGTGGGATTTGAACCCATGTCCACACAGCATTAGCCTGGGCTTCTGAACTACACATTCAGTGACATTACCCTCTCCTGCTCATAACTGACCCTCATCATCTTTCATCATTATCTCTCAAACAATCTGGGATGTCTCGAAGTTGTGAAAGGTGTCAGGTAAATGCATCTTCTTTCTTTCATTTATTATTGTCCATTTACTGTCGGGGACGAGCCTTGTCAGGGCTCGGAGGGGAGAGGTGGGGCGCGGTAGGGAGGGGAGAAGTGGGGCGTGGTAGGGAGGGGAGAAGTGGGGCGCGGTAGGGAGGGGAGAGGTGGGGCGCGGTAGGGAGGGGAGAAGTGGGGCGTGGTAGGGAGGGGAGAAGTGGGGCGCGGTAGGGAGGGGAGAAGTGGGGCGCGGTAGGGAGGGGAGAAGTGGGGCGCGGTAGGGAGGGGAGAGGTGGGGCGCGGTAGGGAGGGGAGAGGTGGGGCGCGGTAGGGAGGGGAGAGGTGGGGCGCGGTAGGGAGGGGAGAGGTGGGGCGCGGTAGGGAGGGGAGAGGTGGGGCGCGGTAGGGTGGGGAGAGGTGGGGCGCGGGAGGGAGGGGAGAGGTGGGGCGCGGTAGGGAGGGGAGAAGTGGGGCGCGGTAGGGAGGGGAGAGGTGGGGCGCGGTAGGGAGGGGAGAGGTGGGGCGCGGTAGGGAGGGGAGAGGTGGGGCGCGGTAGGGAGGGGAGAGGTGGGGCGCGGTAGGGAGGGGAGAGGTGGGGCGCGGTAGGGAGGGGAGAGGTGGGGCGCGGTAGGGAGGGGAGAGGTGGGGCGCGGTAGGGAGGGGAGAGGTGGGGCGCGGTAGGGAGGGTAGAGGTGGGGCGTGGTAGGGAGGGGAGAGGTGGGGCGCGGTAGGGAGGGGAGAGGTGGGGCACGGTAGGGAGGGGAGAGGTGGGGCGCGGTAGGGAGGGGAGAGGTGGTGCGCGGTAGGGAGGGGAGAGGTGGGGCGCGGTAGGGAGGGGAGAAGTGGGGCGCGGTAGGGAGGGGAAAGAAAGATGCTTATTGCTGGTGGAGGCCTGTAGAAGACGATTATGATACAGCCTGGCCAGCTGTTTCTGCAGCACCAGAAGAAAGATTTCTTTTTTTAATTAAACATTTTAAGTGACGGGGAAAGTATAATTCATTACTCCCTCATTAATTGTATACCTTTGAGGCCTATAAAGTTTCATCACCCTCAGTCCTATGTCTGACCTTTCCTGTACCACGTGAATGGACATTGCTCCTGCACTTAGACAATTGCAAGAACACGAAACCTGCTCCATCAGTGAATACCATAGATGCATTTAAAGAAAAGCTGGGTAACCACATGAGGGAGAAAGCAATCGAAGCTTTGGTAGTAAAGAACTTGAGTATTGCTGAAAAAAGGGCCACATCTCAATTTTTCGTATCACACTGATGAGTCCAAGACGAAAAGCTTAGACAGGTCTCTTTTTCAGCAATACTCAAATAGACGGACATGGTGATAGAGGGCAGAATCTTACCAACCCTGAGGATTTGGATTCAGTTGGGGGGTGGGGAGGGAGCCTAGAAAATACGACTGAAGCCGGTTGGGTCTGTTCTCCAATGTGTTTCGGCCTCCAGGAGATTTTCATGGAGGTCGGATCTTGGGGCAGCAGTTGCTAGTTCGCCCGTGACACAATTAAGGGCCACAGATACCTCAGCAGCACCCACATCTCCCATAATGGGCTGCTCATTGGCTGCCTCCTATAAGATGGCGCTGCAGGGCACACCACCTTCAAATGGCCCCGATGCCAGAGAACCTTTCTTGTACAGTGGAGAAGACACTGCCCAGGGTTAGCTGAAAAAGTCGGCAGGACGATTGTGTGGAGTATAAACCCTGGCATGGAATAGTTGGGCTGAATGACCTGTCTCTGCGCTGTAAATGTAATTTAGCGCTGCACTTGATTAGAATATTGGTAGCCTATTGTATAATATTGGTAGGCTACTGTCCAATCTCAAGGAATTCCAAGAGAGCTGGTGGGATGGTTTTCAATTCAGTGGTGGAATGAGTGTTTCAACCCTGCCCAGTGGAGCAGTGTGAAGGAACCAGCATAACCTCTAATATCTCCCCATCTCTGTCACAACACCCCCAAACCCCGCAATGATTCAACCAAAATAACTCAAGCTTTGTCTGCATTCTTGTCACTTCAGCACCCTTGTCTGATCATTTACATTTTCCAAGCCATTAATCCTCATTGTGGCCTACCCTTAAAAAACAAAATACAGGGGAGAAAAAGCTGTGTAGTCCAAAATAATCATGATAAAGAAGTGATATGGGCACAAGCAGTGATGCTAAATAAGCAAAATCACTTGTGCTGGTCGTTAATGAAGTCAATGGAACTGCGGTTTGGATGGAGTGTGGGATGGGCAAAGTGATACCGTCTGTTTTGTGCTTACCGCCCAACTCAATTTCACTCCGTCTAATCCTTTGTCATTTTTCAGAAAGTGATTAAGGAAGTTGAAGATCTTGTTCTCGCCTCTCAGTGAGATCCAAAATAAGAAAGTTAAGTTGTAATTACCCTGATCTCAGAGCAGAATTTCCAGGAGGCAGCACTCACCCATCACCCACCAGGCCGCAGTGACCTGCTACCCTCACTCCTGCCCCAAGCCAGAGAGAAGCTCAGAAAATGCAGTGCCCTGCTTCCCATGTGCTCATATTGAATGTTAGGAGAATGTGGTTAGCAACATAGAAACACGGATCTCAGTCCCAAAATCTCCAAATGACCCACCATCAACAGCCTTTCGCAACGACACAGTTCCAGGTCTTCACTGCCCTTTATGTGGGAGTGGACGTTATTTATATAATGATCAATCTTACAAATGGGAGTGTTGTCTATTTATATTACTAAGACATTTTGAAATGTTAACAAGTTCACAGGTGATCTTGCCTTGACGTTGGGCTGAAGCCAGAGTGGATTCAAAGCTGCATCAGACTGCCTGTCCTGAGAAAGGTTTGCTGCAGCTGGGCATTTCTGCTCTGGGGATTCAGATTGGCATTTGACACCAGAAGTTAGAAAGCCATTTTCAGCTTAATGTGACAGCACAGCAAATCCCCCAGGATAACAATTACTCTGACTACATTTCAAAATATTGCTGAATTTCTAATATATCCAATCTGCAAAAGAGCTCATAGAAACATAGAAACAGGCCCTTCGCGCCTGCTCCACCATTCATCATGATCATGGCTGATCATCCAACTCAATAGCCTGCTCCCGCTTTCTCCCCATACCCTTTAATCCCTTTCACTCCCAAGAGCTTTATCTAACTCCTTCTTGAAAACATACAATGTTTTGGCCTCAACTACTTTCTGTGGTAGTGAATTCCACAGGCTCACCACTCTCTGGGTAAAGAAATTTCTCCTCATCTCAGTCCTAAATGGTCTACCCCATATCCTCAGACTGTGACCCCTGGTTCTGGACACCCCCACCATCGGGAACATCCTTCCTGCATCTACCCTGTCTGGTCCTGTTAGAATTTTATAGGTTACTATTAAATCCCGCTTGTTCATAGCAAGTTTCAGTCACTGGAAATTTAACAGACGCTTATTCTCCTTGCTCCCAACAACTGTCAATTCATTTATACTGTTTCTATTCATTTCAGCCAAACTGCATTTTATGCTGGTTTCAGTGCCTTATCATTGTGCTTCAGGTGAAAACAGGCAATGCCAGGCCTGGTTGCCAAGGCCACCCTCACCTCTGTTGTTAGTATTATAGGAAACAAAGAACTTGCATGTATTTAATACTGGTTACGGCCTCAGGACATCCCAAAGTGCTTGAAAGGAATTAAGCACATGTGGAGCGTCGTCACTGTTGCAATGAAGTTAATATCCGAGCCAATTTACACTCAGCAAGCTCCTACAAACAGAAATGCAATTACCAGCAGGAATTCTGTTTTAGTGATCTTGTTTGAGGCTTTTATCCAAAACAGCTCCACCGGATCTTTTATCTTCACCTGAGATGGCAGATAGGGGCCTCCATTTGATGCCTTATCCAAATGCAGCAGCACCTTGAAGACTGCAGCACTCCCTCAGTACTGCACTGGGAGCATCAGTCTAGGTTTTGTTTCAAATCTTTGGATTAGGACTTGGCCACAACCTTCCCATTCAAAGTCAAGAACTGTGCTCACTGGGCCACAGCTGACATTGTTGGTGTGAACCCGGAGAAAAAAAGCAGCTACTCCTGCTCAGGGTTAGTACCAATATTCAGCAAGCACTTGGAGATTTTCAGAAATATACTTAAATCTTGTTGGGAATATCAGGGAACCAGCATTGTTAGAAGCCAAGCCTGCAACTGAAGAAAAGGCTGCAGGAGGTAAACGTTCCCTTGGGACAGTGGGTAAGTCAGTCTGCCTCAGTCAGAAGGTCCACGTTCAAGCTCCACATCCGAGGCTTGTGCCCAAAAATTGATGTTGACACATCAGTGCAGAGCTGAGGGAGCACCTCACTGCTTTTAGCTGCTACAAATTTTGGATGCAATTTGTAACCAAAGACCCATCCATCCTCTCAAATTGACGTAAAAGATCCCATTTGAGGAACAGCTGACCAACTGCATTGCCAAAATTTGTCTTTAAAAAAGACCATTCAAATCATATTATCTGTCGGTTGATTAAACTCTACAGCTGAGTTAGGGAATAATTTAAAGAAAGATGATTTGAAAGGTCCTCTAAACAAAAGGATCTAGGTTTTTTCATGGAATGTGGGGGTCACTGGCAAGGCCAACATTTGTTGCCCATCCCTAATTACCCTTGAACTGAGCAGCTTGCTCGGTCATTTCAGAGGTCAGTTAAGAGTCAACCACATTCCTGTGGGTCCAGGGTCACATGCAGGTCAGACCAGGTAAGGATATTCTTCCCTAAAGGGAGGACATTAGTGAGCCAGGTCGATCTTTATAACAAATTGACAATAGTTGTCATGTCGGGTTTATTAACTGAATTTAAAATCCACCGGCTGGCACAGTGGGATTTGAACCCAGTGCCCCCAGACCTAGACCTTGGGCTTAATAGGCCAGTGACATGACCACTGCCTCCACTTCCCTTGCTCCTACCCCTCTTCATCTAAACCCAATGGTCATTCTCTTCTCATCCTTCCTCCCCCATGGGTTTATCTAACTTCCTCTGAAATACATCTCTATGCCGGTCGCCTCATCTATATCTCCCTGCTCCCTGGGAATGGAACTTCCTCCTGAATTGCCTATTGGATTGATCAGTGACTTTGGGTGGAATTTAATGAAGCCCACTGGAGCGAGCAGGATGGCCGGAGAATGGGGTGCGACCCAGGGTGGGAACCCTGCCCCCTGGCTGTGACCCAAGGGGGGAACTCCGCCCCCTGGCTGTGACCCCCAAGGGGGGAACCCCGCCCCCTGGCTGTGAGCCAAGGGGGAACCCTGCCCCCTGGCTGTGACCCCAAAGCGGGAACCCCACCCCCTGGCTGTGACCCAAGGTGGGAACCCCGCCCCTGTCTGTGACCCCAAGGGGGAACCCCGCTCCCTGGCTGTGACCCAGGGCAGGAACCCCGCCCCCTGGCTGTGACCCAAGGCGGGAACCCCACCCCCTGGCTGTGACCCAAGGGGGGAACTCCGCCCCCTGGCTGTGACCCAAGGCGGGAACCCCGCCCCCTGACTGTGACCCCAAGGGGGGAACCCCGTTCCCTGGCTGTGACCCAGGGCAGGAACCCCGCCCTCTGACTGTGACCCAAGGGGGAACCCCGCCCCCTGGCTGTGACCCAAGGCGGGAACCCTGCCCCCTGGCTGTGACCTCAAAGCGGGAACCCCGCTCCCTGGCTGTGACACAAGGGGGGACTCCGCCCCCTGGCTGTGACCCCAAAGTGGGAACCCCGCCCCCTGGCTGTGACCTAGGGCGGGAACCCCGCCCCCCCTCAGGGGTTAAACGGGCCTCAGGCGGGTCTCCCCCACCACCGAGTTACCTCTGGACACAAACTCAGTTCCCAACCGCGGGAGGTGGCATTGGGAGGGGTGGGAACTGGTCATTGAAATCCTGCCCTCGATGCGGCCCCATGACCGGTGATCCCACCACCCCCCCCCCGCCCCAATCCGCCCCCACTTACCCGGCTCCAGGGCTCCAGCCACAATCTCCGGCCACAGCCTCAGCGCACGAGCGGTAACGGTCAGAGCGCGGGACAGGGCTTCTGTCCCCTGATTGGCTGGCACAGAGCCGCTCTCCCCTGATTGGCTGGCACGGAACTGCTGTCCCTGACTGGCTGGCACGGAGCCGCTGTCCCCTGACTGGCTGGCACGGAGCCGCTCTCCCCTGATTGGCTGGGCACGGAGCCGCAATCTCCTGATTGGCTGGCACGGAGCCGCTGTCTCCTGATTGGCTGTGTCTCCAAGTGATTCCATCCAGACTGTGAGCTGAGTGAGAAGGTCCTGTCAGCCCCTCAGTGTCCCCATTCCTGAGGCATCGCTGCCTCGAGACCAGTGCTCATCGCTGACAAATCACTGGCTCTTGTTGGATTTGGCAGCAGAATAACAAAGGAGCTGCAGCCGAGTCTGATCACCTCCCCTGCCCAGGACACCCTCCCAAACTTTACTCACTGGCCTTGGGCCTTTGCCCTGGGCCTTGGGATATAAGAATATGTTAGTGATCGTGGACATGGTCACCCGATGGGTAGAAGCTTCCCCCACATGGAAAGATGCTGCTCGAACGCTCTTTCTGGGGTCTGGTGTCTGGGACGGGGAGTGGGGTCTGGGGTCTGGGACGGGGAGTGGGGTCTGGAGTCTGGGGTCTGGTGTCTGGGACGGGGAGTGGGGTCTGGGGTCTGGGGTCTGGTGTCTGGGACGGGGAGTGAGGTCTGGGTTCTGGGACGGGGAGTGGGGTCTGGGTTCTGGGACGAGGAGTGGGGTCTGGGGTCTGGGACGGGGAGTGGGGTCTGGGTTCTGGGACGGGGAGTGGGGTCTGGGGTCTGGGACGGGGTCTGGGCTCTGGGGTCTGGGGTCTGGGGTCTGGGACAGGGAGTGGGGTCTGGGGTCTGGGACGGGGAGTGGGGTCTGGTGTCTGGGACGGGGAGTGGGGTCTGGGGTCTGGGACGGGGTCTGGGCTCTGGGGTCTGGGGTCTGGGGTCTGGGACAGGGAGTGGGGTCTGGGGGTCTGGGGTCTGGGACGGGGAGTGGGGTCTGGTGTCTGGGACGGGGAGTGGGGTCTGGGGTCTGGGACGAGGAGTGGGGTCTGGGGTCTGGGACGAGGAGTGGGGTCTGGGGTCTGGGACGGGGAGTGGGGTCTGGAGTCTGGGGTCTGGTGTCTGGGACGGGGAGTGGGGTCTGGGTTCTGGGACGGGGAGTGGGGTCTGGGTTCTGGGACGAGGAGTGGGGTCTGGGGTCTGGGACGGGGAGTGGGGTCTGGGTTCTGGGACGGGGAGTGGGGTCTGGGGTCTGGGACGGGGTCTGGGCTCTGGGGTCTGGGGTCTGGGGTCCGGGACGGGGAGTGGGGTCTGGGGTCTGGGACGGGAAGTGGGGTCTGGGGTCCGGGACGGGGAGTGGGGTCTGGGGTCTGGGGTCTGGGACGAGGAGTGGGGTCTGGGGTCTGGGACGAGGAGTGGGGTCTGGGGTCTGGGACGGGGAGTGGGGTCTTGGGTCTGGTGTCTGGGACGAGGAGTGGGGTCTGGAGTCTGGGGTCTGGGGTCTGGGACGGGGAGTGGTGTCTGGAGTCTGGGACAGGGAGTGGGGTCTGGGGTCTGGGACGGGGAGTGGGGTCTGGGGTCCGGGACAGGGAGTGGGGTCTGGGGTCTGGGGTCTGGTGTCTGGGACGGGGAGTGGGGTCTGGAGTCTGGGACGGGGAGTGGGGTCTGGGGTCTGGGGTCTGGTGTCTGGGACGGGGAGTGGGGTCTGGAGTCTGGGACGGGGAGTGGGGTCTGGGGTCCGGGACAGGGAGTGGGGTCTGGGGTCTGGGGTCTGGTGTCTGGGACAGGGAGTGGGGTCTGGGGTCTGGGACGGGGAGTGGGGTCTGGGGTCTGGGGTCTGGGGTCTGGGGTCTGGTGTCTGGGACGGGGAGTGGGGTCTGGGGTCTGGGACGGGGAGTGGGGTCTGGGGTCCAGGGTCTGGGGTCCGGGAGGGGGAGTGGGGTCTGGGATCCGGGGTCCGGGGTCCGGGAGGGGGAGCGGGGTCGGGGGTCTGGGACGGGGTCTGGGGTCCGGGAGTGGGGTTTGGGGTCTGGGGTCTGGAGTCCGGGACGGGGTCTGGGGTCTGGGGTCCGGGAGTGGGGTTTGGGGTCTGGGGTCCGGGACGGGGACTGGGCTCTGGGGTCCGGGACTGGGAGTGGGGTCTGGGGTCCGGGACGGGGAGTGGGGTCCGGGGTCCGGGACAGGGAGTGGGGTCTGGGGTCTGGGGTCTGGTGTCTGGGACGGGGAGTGGGGTCTGGGGTCTGGTGTCTGGGACGAGGAGTGGGGTCTGGAGTCTGGGGTCTGGGGTCTGGGACGAGGAGTGGGGTCTGGGGTCTGGGACGGGGAGTGGGTCTGGGGTCCGGGACGGGGAGTGGGGTCTGGAGTCTGGGGTCTGGTGTCTGGGACGGGGAGTGGGGTCTGGGGTCTGGGACGGGGAGTGGGGTCTGGGGTCTGGGACGGGGAGTGGGGTCTGGGGTCTGGGGTCTGGGGTCTGGGACGAGGAGTGGGGTCTGGGGTCTGGGACGAGGAGTGGGGTCTGGGGTCTGGGACGGGGAGTGGGGTCTGGGGTCTGGGGTCTGGGGTCTGGGACGGGGAGTGGGGTCTGGGGTCTGGGACGGGGAGTGGGGTCTGGGGTCTGGGACGGGGAGTGGGGTCTGGGGTCCGGGACAGGGAGTGGGGTCTGGGGTCTGGGGTCTGGGACGGGGAGTGGGGTCTGGGGTCCGGGACGGCGAGTGGGGAGTGGGGTCTGGGGTGGGGTCTTGGGTCTGGGTTCCTGGACGGGGAGTGGGGTCTGGCGTCTGGGGTCCAGGGCGGGGTTACATGAATTTATAAATTGTATTTGAAATTCCACCATTTAGACCATAAGACGATGGAGTAGAAGCCGGCCATTCGGCCCATCGAGTCTGCTCCACCATTCAATGAGATCATGGCTGATCTAATAATCCTCAACTCCACTTTCCTGCCTTTCCCCCATTATCCTCAATCCCCTTGCAGATGAAGATCTGTCTATCTCAGCCTCGAATATACTCAGCAACCCAACCTCTCCAGCCCTCTGAGGGAAAGAATTCCACAGATTCACTACCCTCTGAGAGGAGAAATTCCTCCTCATCTCTGTTTTAAATGCGTGACCCCTTGCTCTGAGATTATGCCCTCTGGTCCTAGACTCTCCCACAAGGGGAAACGACCTCTCAGCATCTACCCTGTCAAGCCCCCGAAGAATCTTACATGTTCCAACAAGGTCGTCTCTCTTTCTTCTAAACTCCAATGAGTACAGGCCCAACCCACTCAACCTCTCCTCATAAGAAAATCCCTCCATATCCAGGGTCAACCTAGTGAACCTTCTCTGGACTGCCTCCAATGCCAGAATATCTTTCCTTAGACAAAGGGACCAAAACTGTTCACAGTGTTCTAGGTGTGGGCTAACTAGTTTTAGCAAGACCTCCCTATTTTTATACTCCATTCTCTTAGAAATAAAGGCCCACATTCCATTTTCCTTCCCTATTACCTGCTGAACTTGTATGTTAGCTTTTTGTGATTCATGTCCGAGGACTCCCAAATCTCTCTGTGCTGCAGCTTTCTGCAGTCTTTCTCCGTTTAAATAATATTCAGCTCCTCTCATCTTCCTGTCAATGTGCAGAATCTCACATTTTCCCACATTATATTCCATCTAACAAGTTTTTGCCCACTCACTTAGTCTGTTTATATCCCCCTGTACTCTCCTTGTGTCATCATCACTTGCCTTCCCACCTATTTTTGTATCATCCGCAAACTTAGCGATAGTACATTCACTTCCCTCATCCAAGTCATTAATATATATTGTAAATAATTGAGACCCCAGCACTGATCCCTGTGGCATTCCACTAGTTACAGGTTGCCATCCTGAAAATGCCCCCCTTACCCAACTCTCTGCCTTCTATTAGTTATCCAATCCTCTATCCATGCTAATATACTACCCCCAACTCCATGGGCTCTTATCTTGTTACTTAACTTTTGTGCGGTACCTTATCAAAAGCCTTTTGGAAATCTAAATATATTACATATACTGGTTCCCTTTTATCTATCTTTCTGTTATCTCCTCAAACAATTCTAATAGATGTGTTTGGCATGAGTTCCTCTTCATGAAGCCATGCTGACTTTGCTGATTAGATTATGTACTTCTAGATGCTCTACCATTACATCCTTTATAATAGACTCCAACATTTTCCCAATGACAGATATTAAGTTAACTGCCCGGTAGTTACTTGTTTTTTGTCTCCCTCCCTTTTTGACTTAGGGTGTTACATTGACAGATTTTCCAATCCTCTGGGACTTTTCCAGAATCTAAGCATCCTTGGAAGATTACTGCCAGTGCATCCAGTATCACTGTACCTATTTCCTTTAATATCCTGGGATGCAACCCACCAGGTCCAGGGGACTTATCGGCCTTTAGCCCCATTAGTTTCCCTAGAACTTTTTCTCTAGTGATAGTTGTTGTATTTATTTCCTCCCCAACTTTTGCCCCATGATTATTTAGTATTTTTGAAATGCTATTAGTATCTTCTACTGTGAAAACTGAAGCAAAGTATTTATTCAACTCTTCAAGTCTGTATGACTCTTCGTCAGAGCCAGAGAGCCTTCAGAGTTCTCTGGACTTGAAATGTTCACTCTGTCTTTCTCTCCACAGATGCTGTCAGACCTGCTGAGTTTTTTCCAGCATTTTTTTGTTTTTGTTTCAGTATTTTGCCTTTATTTATTCAACTCCTGTAACATTTCCTGGTTCCCCATTGTTTGCTCTCCAGCCCCATTCTCTAAGAGGTGTATGTTGACTTTGGCCTCTCTCTTCCTTTTTATATAGTTAAATGAGCTCTTACTGTCCGTTTTTATATTACTTGCGAGTTTACCCTCAAAGTTTATTTTCTCCCTCTATTATTTTTTTGGTTATCTTTTGTTGGTTTTTAAAACTTTCCCGATCTTCTGGCTTACCACTAATCTACCACATTGTATGTTTTTTCTTGCAATTTGATACTGTCCTTAACTTCCTTGGTTGGTTTATCCCTTTGCTAGGATCCTTTTTCCTCACTGGGATATATCTTTGTTGAGAGTGATAAACTACTTCCTTAAAGGTTTGCCATTGTTGATCAGCTGTCTTTCCTGCTAAACTCCTTTCCCAGTCCACTCCAGCTAACTCTGCCCCCATTCCTTTGTAATCACCCTTATTTAAGTTTGGCACAGTTGTTTCCAACCCAAGTTTCTCTCTCAAACGGAATGCTAAATTCCATCATGTTATGGCTACTGTTCCTAAGGGGATCCTTTACTCTGAGATCATTTATTAAACCTGCCCCATTACACATTACCAGATCCAAAACAGCCTGATCCCCCATTGGATCCACAACATATTGTTCTAGGAAGCTGTTCCGAACACACTCTATGAATTCTTGTCTGTGGCTACCTCTGCCAATTTGATTTTCCCAGTCTACATGAAGATTGAGGTTACCCATGATTTTTAGGTGCCCTCAATATCGCCTGATTTATTCTCTGCCCTACAGTATAGCTACTGAAAGGGAGCCTACAGACTATCCCCACCAGTGTCTTCTTCCCCTTGTTATTTCTTACATCCAAATGGATTTGACATCTTCTGATTCAAGACCCTTTCTTGCTATCATATTTATTTACTGTGGTGGGATTTAAGCCCATGTATCCACTACCCTGGACTCTCTGATGGCTCATATAGCAACATGACCCCTCCGCCTCAATCCCTTAGCCTGATGGCTCACAGTGCTTCAGCATGAGCTTGGGAAGGTCACAATGCACACCATAGCCCATCAGCACTGTGGCTCGCACAAGGAGAGAGCCAGGTTGACTTACCCAGAGCAGTCAGGGGATGGCAGGGCAAAGTAGAATACTTGCACTTGTAGACTCTGCCAGTTCTTGTGCCAGTCTGGTTCATCTCAAGAGGAGCGCTGACAATGATCCTGCAGGGGTGATGAGAGAGAGGGTCAGAGCGTTGATGAAGGAATGGGAGACAGAGAAAAGGGAGGGAGATAGAGAAAGGGAGATAGAGAGAGAGTGAGAGTAGGTGAAAGAGATGGGGAGAGAGAGAGAGAGAGGGAGACAGAGAGAGGCAGACAGAGAGGAGAGAGAGAGAGAGGGGGGAAGGGAGATGGAGAGAGAGAGGGAGGGAAACAGAGAGAGAGGGAGGGAAACAGAGAGAGAGGGAGGGAGACACAGAGAGGGGGAGAGAGACACAGAGAGGGGGAGAGAGACACAGAGAGGGGGAGGGAGACAGAGAGAGGGGGAGGAAGACAGAGAGAGGGGGAGGGAGACAGAGAGCGGGAGAGAGAGAGGGAGGAACAGGGTAGGTGAAAGAGATGGAGAGAGAGGTAGAGAGAGAGAGAAGGATGCAGGGAGGAAGGTAGGGACACAGGGAGAGAGTGAGGGAAGAGGGGAGAAGAGGATGGAGCAACTGTGGGTGTTGGAGATGGAGAGAGGGAGGGAGAGAGAAGGAGGAAGGTAGACGATGGGAGTGGGAGGGAGTGAGAGGGAGACAGGAAAGGTGAGAGAGGAAGAGGGAAGGGGAGAGAGGGAGGGAGCAGAGGGAGTGGAGGGGAGGGGGAGGAGGGAAGGAAGAGAGGAAATAAGGGTGTGAAACTAAGGGATGGGGAGAAAGAAAAGGAGAGAGGCAGGAAGGGATAGAGAGAGGGATGGAGGGAGAGAGAGAGCAAAATAAGGAAGGAAAGATGGAGGGTGGGCTAGAGAAAGGTAGGGGTGGGAGATAGAAATAGAGAGAGATAGTGGGGGGGCAGGGGACAGAAAGGAAGGGAGAGAGAGTGAGGGAGGGAAGGAGGGTGGGAAGGAGAAAGTGGGAGGGAGAGAGAGGGAGGGAGAGAAGGTGGGAGGGAGAGAAGGAGGGAGGGCGAGAGGGAGAGGAGGAGGAGGGAGGGAGAGAAGGAGGGTGAGATGGAGGGAGAGGGAGGGCAAGACGGAGGGATATAGGGAGGAAAAGATGGAAGGAGGGAGGGAAGGAAAGAAGGAAGGAGGGAGGGAGGGGAAGAAGGAAGGAAGGAGGGAGGGGAAGCGGAATGAAGGAATGGGAGATAGAAATGAAGAGAGATAGTGAGAGGTCAGGGAAGAGAGGAAGGGAGTGAGATAAAAGGAGAGAAGGAGATGGGAAGAAGGGAAGGAGGGAGCAAGATAGGGACAGAGGGAGAGATAGAGAGAGGGAGGGGGAGAGATAGAGAGAGGGAGGGGGGAGCGATAGAGAGAGGGAGGGGGGAGAGATAGAGAGAGGGAGGGGGAGCGATAGAGAGAGGGAGGGGGGAGTGATAGAGAGAGGGAGGGGGAGTGATAGAGAGAGGGAGGGGGAGCGATAGAGAGAGGGAGGGGGAGCGATAGAGAGAGGGAGGGGGAGTGATAGAGAGTGGGAGGGGGAGTGATAGAGAGAGGGAGGGGGGAGCGATAGAGAGAGGGAGGGGGAGAGATAGAGAGAGGGAGGGGGAGAGATAGAGAGAGGGAGGGGGAGTGATAAAGAGAGGGAGGGGGAGGGGAAGGGTGGGAGGGGGAAGGGGAGGGAGGGAGGGTGGGAGGCAGCGGGAGAGAAATGGAAGGTGAAGGAGAGGGAGGGAGGGAGAGGTAGATGGAGGGAGGGTGAGGGAGGGAGGGAGAGGGAGGGATGGAGGGAGGGAGTGAGGGAGGGAGGGAGAGGGAGTGGGAGGGAGAGGGAGAGGGAGGGAAGGAGAGGGAGGGAAAGGGAGAGGGTGTGAGGGGGTGGGAGAGACAGGGAGGTGGCGAGAGGGAGAGGGAGGGGGAGGGAGGGAGAGAGCAAGGGAGAGGAGGGGGAAGTGGTGAGGGAAAGGGAGGGAGAGGGAGTGTGGGAGAGAGGGAAAGGGAGGGAGAGGGATGGAGAGATAGCGAGAGGAAGGGAGAGGGAGGGGGCGGGAGATAGAGTGGGAAGGAGCGAGTGTGAAGGGAGTGGGACGGAGAGGGAGGGAGGGAGAGGGAGGGAGAGAGAGAGGGAGAAGGTGTGAGGAAGAGGGAGGGAGGTAGAGGGAGGGAGGTAGAGGGAGGGAGAGAAGGGAGGGAGGGAGAGGGAGGGAGAGTGAGAGGGAGAGAGTGAGAGAGAGACAGTCAGAGGGAGGGAGGGTGAGGGAGGGAGAGGGATGGAGGGTGAGGGAGAGGGAGGGTGAGTGAGAGGAGGGTGAGGGAGACAGGCAGAGGGAGGAAAGGTGAGGGAGAGGGAGGGAGGTAGATATTGGGAGGGAGGGGGAGAGGGAGGGAAGAAGAGGAAGCGGGAGAGAGGGAGGGAGGGAGAGGGAGGGAGAGGGAGGGAAGGAGAGGGAGGGAGAGGGTGGGAGGGAGAGGGATAGGGTGGGAGGGGGAGGGAGGGTGGTAGAGGGAGGGAGATGGGAACAAGGGGAGAGATGGTGGGTGAGGGAGAGAGGGAGAGGGACAGGGAGGGAGAGAGTGTCAGGGAGAGGGTGAGGGTGGGAGGGAGAGGCTGGGAGGGAGGGAGAGGGAGGGAGGGAGAGCGAGGGAATGGGCTAGGGAGGGAAGGAGAGAGAGGGAGGGAGACGGAGGGAGGGAGGGAGAGGGAGAGGGACAGGCAGGGAGAGGGCGGGAGAGGTAGAGGGAGGGAGGGAAAGGGAGAGGGAAGGAGGGAGAGGGAGGGAGGGAGGAAGTGGGAGAGGGAGGGAAGGAGAGGGTGAGGGAGAGGGAGGGGGAAAGGGTGGGAGGGGGAGGGAGGGAGGTAGAGGGAGTGAGAGGGGAACAGGGAGAGGGATGGAGGGTGAGGGAGTGGGAGGGTGGGAGAGGTAGCAGGAGGGAGAGGGACAGGGAAGGAGAGGGAGGGTGAGGTAGAAGGAGGGAGGGAGTAGGAGAGGGAGGGAGGGAGTAGGAGAGGGAGGGAGAGGGTGGGAGAGAGAGGGAGGGAGAAGTAGAGGGAGGGAGTGAGAGGGGGAGAGTGGGAGAGGGAGGGAAGGAGAGGGTGAGGGAGAGAGGTAGAGAGAGGGAGGGAGAGGGAGAGAGAGATGGAGGGAAGGGAGGGAGAGGAAGAGGGAGGGAGAGAGAGAGGGAGGGAGGGAGACGGAGAGAGAGGGGAGGGAGGGGGAGGGAGGGAGAGGGACGGAGGGAGAGGGATGGAGGGAGAGGGAGGGAGAGGGAGGGGGTGGGAGAGGGAGAGGGAGAGAGGGTGAGGGAGATGGATGGAGAGGGAAAAGGGAGAGGGAGACAGGCAGACGAAGGGAGGGAGAGATGGAGGGAGGGGGACGGAGAGAGAGGGGAGGGAGGGAGGGGGACGGAGAGAGAGGGGAGGAAGGGAGGGGGACGGAGAGAGAGGGGAGGGAGGGGGAGGGAGGGCATGGGAGGGAGGGAGGGGGATGGAGAGAGAGGGAGAGGGAGGGTGGGATGGAGAGAGGGAGTGGGAGGGAGAGGGAGTGGGAGGGAGGGAGAGGGAGTGGGGGAGAGGGAGGGAGAGGGAGTGGGAGGGAGTGGGAGGGAGAGGGAGGGAGAGGGAGGGAGGGTGAAGGAGAGGGAGGGAGGGTGAGGGAGAGGGAGGGAGTGGGAAAGGGAGGGAGGGAGGGGAGATAGGGAGGGAGAGGGAGAGGGAGTGAGAGGGAGGGAGAGGGAGAGGGAGTGAGAGGGAGGGTGAGGGAGAGGGAAGGAGGGTGAGGGAGAGGGAGGGAGGGAGAGGTAGAGGGAGGGAAGGAGAGGGACAGGGAGGGAGAGGGAGAAGGAGGGCAGGAGTGGGAGAGGGATGGAAGCAGATTGAGGGAGAGGGAGTGGGTGGGAGAGGGAGGGAGGGAGAGGGGATCAAGGAGAGAGATGGAGGGTGAGGGAGGGAGGGAGGGAGAGGGGGAGGGATTGAGAGGTAGAGGGAGGGAGAGAGTGGGAGGGAGAGGGTGAGGGTGGGAGGGAGTGAGAGCTAGGGAGGGAAGGAGAGGGTGGGAGTGAGAGGGAGAGAGATGGAGGGGGAGGGAGAAGGAGGGAGGTAGTGGGAGGGAGGAAGCGGGAGAGGGAGAGGGAGAGGGAGGGGGTGGGAGGGAGGGGGAAAGGGAGGGAGGGAGAGGGAGAGGGAAAGGGAGGGAGAGGGAAAGGGAGGGAGGGAGAGGGAAAAGGAGGGAGGGAGAGGGAAAAGGAGAGAGGGAGAGGGAGAGGGAGGGAGGCAGAGGGAGGGAGAGGGGAACAGGGGGAGAGATGGAGGGTGAGGGAGAGGGAGGGAGAGGTAGAAGGAGGGTGCGAGAGGTAGGGCGAGTGAGGGACAGGGGGAGGGTGGGAGAGGCAGATGGAGGGGGAGAGGGAGGGGGGAGAGGGGGAGAGAGGGAGGGTGTTGGAGAGGGAGGGAGAGGGGAGAGGGAGGAAGGAAGCAGGAGAGGGAGAGAGAGTGAGGCAGAGGGAGGGGGAGGGAGAGAGACAAGGGAGAGAGATGGGGAGGGAGGGTTGGGAGAGGGACAGGGAGGGAGGGGAGGCAGAGGTAGAGAGAGGGAGGGAGAGGGAGGGGAAGATGGAGGGAGTGAGTGAATGGGAGAGGGAGGGAAGGAGCGGGAGGGCGAGGGAGAGCTTGGGAGGGAGAGGTAGAGAGAGGGAGGGAGAGGGTTAGGGAGAGAGGGAGGGAGGGAGAGTGAGAGGGAGGGAGAGGGAGGGAGGGAGAGTGAGAGGGAGGGAGAGGGAGGGAGAGAGAGGGTGGGAGAAGGGGTGGGTGAGGGAGGGAGACGGTCACTGGGGGAAGTGGGAGGGAGAGAGAGGGAGGGAAGGAGTGTGAGTGGGAGGGAAGGAGAGGGAGGGAGGGAGAGGGAGAGGGTGAGAGGGAGGGAGAGGGTGGGAGAGGGAGAGGTTTTGAGGGAGTGGCAGTGAGAGGGAGGAAGAGGGAGAGGTAGAGGGAGAGGGAGGGAGAGGGAGGGAGGGTGTGGGAGAGGGAGGGAAGGAGAGGGAGGGAGGGAGGGAAAGGTACACGGACGAAATGGTAGAGGGTGGGAGGGAGAGGGATAGGGTGGGAGGGGGAGGGAGGGAGGTAGAGGGAGGGAGATGGGAACAAGGGGAGAGATGGAGGGTGAGGGAGAGAGGGGGGACGGAGGAGAGAGTCAGGGAGGAGAGAGCGAGGGAATGGGCTAGGGAGGGAAGGAGTGAGAGGGAGGGAGACGGAGGGAGGGAGGGAGAGGGAGAGGGACAGGCAGGGAGAGGGCGGGAGAGGTAGAGGGAGGGAGGGAAAGGGAGAGGGAAGGAGGGAGAGGGAGGGAGGGAGGAAGTGGGAGAGGGAGGGAAGGAGGAGAGAGGGAGAGGGAGAGGGAAAGGGTGGGAGGGGGAGGGAGGGAGGTAGAGGGAGAGAGAGGTGAACAGGGAGAGAGATGGAGTGTGAGGGAGTGGGAGGGTGGGAGAGGTAGCAGGAGGGAGAGGGACAGGGAAGGAGAGGGAGGGTGAGGTAGAAAGAGGGAGGGAGTAGGAGAGGGAGGGTGAGGGTGGGAGAGAGAGGGAGGGAGAAGTAGAGGGAGGGAGTGAGAGGGGGAGAGTGGAGAGGGAGGGAAGGAGAGGGTGAGGGAGAGAGGTAGAGAGAGGGAGGGAGAGGGAGAGGGTGTGAGTGGGAGGGAGGGGGAGGGAGAGAGATGGAGGGAAGGGAGGGAGAGGAAGAGGGAGGGAGAGAGAGAGGGAGGGAGGGAGACGGAGAGAGAGGGGAGGGAGGGGAACGGAGAGAGAGGGGAGGGAGGGGGATGGAGAGAGAGGGGAGGGAGGGAGAGGGATGGAGGGAGAGGGACGGAGGGAGAGGGACGGAGGGAGAGGGAGGGAGAGGGAAGGGGTGGGAGAGGGAGAGGGAGAGAGGGTGAGGGAGATGGATGTAGAGGGAAAAAGGGAGAGGGAGACAGGCAGACGAAGGGAGGGAGAGAGAGAGGGAGTGGGACGGAGAGAGAGGGAGGGGGACGGAGAGAGAGGGGCGGGAGGGAGGGGGACGGAGAGAGAGGGAG
>NC_054498.1:30715391-30762891 GCF_017639515.1 Carcharodon carcharias
AGGGGAGAGGTGGGGGCGCGGTATAGGGGAAAGAAAGATGCTTCTTGCTGGTGGAGCCTGTAGAAAGACGACTATGATACAGCCAGGCCACTGTTTCTGCCGCACCAGAAGAAAGATTTCTTTTTTTAATTAAACATTTTAAGTGACGGGGAAAGTATAATTCATTACTCCCTCATTAATTGTATACCTTTGAGGTCTATAAAGTTTCATCACCCTCAGTCCTATGTCTGACCTTTCCTGTACCACGTGAATGGACATTGCTCCTGCACTTAGACAATTGCAAGAACACGAAACCTGCTCCATCAGTGAATACCATAGATGCATTTAAAGAAAAGCTGGGTAACCACATGAGGGAGAAAGCAATCGAAGCTTTGCTAGTAAAGAACTTGAGTATTGCTGAAAAAAGGGCCACATCTAAATTTTTCGTATCGCACTGATGAGTCCAAGACAAAAAGCTTAGACAGGTCTCTTTTTCAGCAATACTCAAATAGAAGGACATGGTGATAGAGGACAGAATCTTACCAGCCCTGAGGATTTGGATTCAGTTGGGGGGGTGGGGAGGGAGCCTAGAAAATACGACTGAAGCCGGTTGGGTCTGTTCTCCAATGTGTTTCAGCCTCCAGGAGATTTTCATGGAGGTCGGATCTTGGGGCAGCAGTTGCTAGTTTGCCCGTGACACAATTAAGGGCCACGGATACCTCAGCAGCAACCACATCTCCCATAATGGGCTGCTCATTGGCTGCCTCCTATAAGATGGCGCTGCAGGGCACACCACCTTCAAATAGCCCCGATGCCAGAGAACCTTTTTTGTACAGTGGAGAAGACACTGCCCAGGGTTAGCTGAAAAAGTCGGCAGGAGGATTGTGTGGAGTATAAACCCTGGCATGGAATAGTTGGGCTGAATGACCTGTCTCTGCGCTGTAAATGTAATTTAGCGCTGCACTTGATTATAATATTGGTAGCCTATTGTATAATATTGGTAGCTTACTGTCCAATCTCAAGGAATTCCAGGAGAGCTGGTGGGATGGTTTTCAATTCAGTGGTGGAATGAGTGTTTCAACCCTGCCCAGTGGAGCAGTGTGAAGGAACCAGCATAACCTCTAATATCTCCCCATCTCTGTCACAACGGCCCCAAACCCCGCAATGATTCAACCAAAATAACTCAAGCTTTGTCTGCATTCTTGTCACTTCAGCACCCTTGTCTGATCATTTACATTTTCCAAGCCATTAATCCTCATTGTGGCCTACCCTTAAAAAACAAAATACAGGGGAGAAATAACTGTGTAGTCCAAAATAATCATGATAAAGGAGTGATATGGGCACAAGCAGTGATGCTAAATAAGCAGAATCACGTGTGCTGGTCGTTAATGAAGTCAATGGAACTGAGAGTTGGATGGAGTGTGGGATGGGCGAAGTGATACCGTCTGTTTTGTGCTCACCGCCCAACTCAATTTCACTCCGTCTAAACCTTTGTCATTTTTCAGAAAGTGATTAAGGAAGTTGAAGATCTCGTTCTCGCCTCTCAGTGAGATCCGAAATAAGAAAGTTAAGTTGTAATTACCCTGCAGAAGTACTGATCTCAGAACAGAATTTCTAGGAGGCAGCACTCACCCCTCATCCACCAGGCCACAGTTACCTGCTAACCTCACTCCTGCCCCGAGCCAGAGAGAAGCTCAGAAAATGCAGTGCCCTGCTCCCCATGTGCTCATAATGAATGTTAGGAAAATGTGGTTAGCAACATAGAAACACGGATCTCAGTCCCAAAATCTCCAAATGACCTACCATCAACAGCCTTTTCCAACAACACAGTTCCAGGTCTTCACTGCCCTTTATGTGGGAGTGGACGTTATTTATATAATGATCAATCTTACAAATGGGAGTGTTGTCTATTTATATTACTAAGACATTTTGAAATGTTAACAAGTTCACAGGTGATCTTGCCTTGACGTTGGGCTGAAGCCAGAGTGGATTCAAAGCTGCATCAGACTGCCTGTCCTGAGAAAGATTTGCTGCAGCTGGGCATTTCTGCTCTGGGGATTCAGATTGGCATTTGACACCAGAAGTTAGAAAGCCATTTTCACCTTAATGTGACAGCACAGCAAATCCCCCAGGATAACAATTACTCTGACTACATTTCAAAATATTGCTGAATTTCTAATATATCCAAAAGAGCTCATAGAAATATAGAAACAGGCCCTTCGAGCCTGCTCCACCGTTCATCATGATCATGGCTGATCATCCAACTCGATAGCCTGCTCCCGCTTTCTCCCCATACCCTTTAATCCCTTTCACCCCCAAGAGCTTTATCTAACTCCTTCTTGAAAACATACAATGTTTTGGCCTCAACTACTTTCTGTGGTAGTGAATCCCATAGACTCACCACTGTCTGGGTGAAGAAATTTCTCCTCATCTCAGTCCTAAATGGTCTACCCCATATCCTCAGACTGTGACCCCTGGTTCTGGACACCCCCACCATCGGGAACATCCTTCCTGCATCTACCCTGTCTGGTCCTGTTAGAATTTTATAGGTTACTATTAAATCCCGCTTGTTTATAACAAGTTTCAGTCACTGGAAATTTAACAGACGGTTATTCTCCTTGCTCCCAACCACTGTCAATTCATTTGTACTGTTTCTATTCATTTCAGCCAAACTGCATTTTATGCTGGTTTCAGTGCCTTATCATTGTGCTTCAGGTGAAAACAGGCAATGCCAGGCCTGGTTGCCAAGGCCACCCTCACCTCTGTTGTTAGTATTATGGGAAACAAAGAACTTGCATGTATTTAATACTGGTTATGGCCTCAGGACATCCCAAAGTGCTTGAAAGGAATTAAGTACACGTGGAGCGTCGTCACTGTTGCAATGAAGTTAATATCCGAGCCAATTTACACTCAGCAAGCTCCTACAAACAGAAATGCAATTACCAGCAGGAATTCTGTTTTAGTGATCTTGTTTGAGGCTTTTATCCAAAACAGCTCCACCGGATCTTTTATCTTCACCTGAGATGGCAGATAGGGGCCTCCATTTGATGCCTTATCCAAATGCAGCAGCACCTTGAAGACTGCAGCACTCCCTCAGTACTGCACTGGGAGCATCAGTCTAGGTTTTGTTTCAAATCTTTGGATTAGGACTTGGCCACAACCTTCCCATTCAAAGTCAAGAACTGTGCTCACTGGGCCACAGCTGACATTGTTGGTGTGAACCCGGAGAAAAAAAGCAGCTACTCCTGCTCAGGGTTAGTACCAATATTCAGCAAGCACTTGGAGATTTTCAGAAATATACTTAAATCTTGTTGGGAATATCAGGGAACCAGCATTGTTAGAAGCCAAGCCTGCAACTGGAGAAAAGGCTGCAGGAGGTAAACGTTCCCTTGGGACAGTGGGTAAGTCAGTCTGCCTCAGTCAGAAGGTCCACGTTCAAGCTCCACATCCGAGGCTTGTGCCCAAAAATTGATGTTGACACATCAGTGCAGAGCTGAGGGAGCACCTCACTGCTTTTAGCTGCTACAAATTTTGGATGCAATTTGTAACCAAAGACCCATCCATCCTCTCAAATCGACGTAAAAGATCCCATTTGAGGATCAGCTGACCAACTGCATCGCCAAAATTTGTCTTTAAAAAAGACCATTCAAATCATATTATCTGTCGGTTGATTAAACTCTACAGCTGAGTTAGGGAATAATTTAAAGAAAAATGATTTGAAAGGTCCTCTAAACAAAAGGATCTAGATTTTTTCATGGAATGTGGGGGTCACTGGCAAGGCCAACATTTGTTGCCCATCCCTAATTATCCTTGAACTGAGCAGCTTGCTTGGTCATTTCAGAGGTCAGTTAAGAGTCAACCACATTTCTGTGGGTCCAGGGTCACATGCAGGTCAGACCAGGTAAGGATATTCTTCCCTAAAGGGAGGACATTAATGAGCCACGTCGATCTTTATAACAAATTGACAATAGTTGTCATGTCGGGTTTATTAACTGAATTTAAAATCCACCGGCTGGCACAGTGGGATTTGAACCCAGTGCCCCCAGACCTAGACCTTGGGCTTAATAGGCCAGTGACATGACCACTGTCTCCACTTCCCTTGCTCCTACCCCTCTTCATCTAAACCCAATGGTCATTCTCTTCTCCTCCTTCCTCCCCCATGTGTTTATCTAACTTGCTCTGAAATACATCTCTATGCCGGTCGCCTCATCTATATCTCCCTGCTCCCTGGGAATGGAACTTCCTCCTGAATTGCCTATTGGATTGATCAGTGACTTTGGGTGGAATTTAATGAAACCCACTGGAGCGAGCAGAATGGCCGGAGAATGGGGTGTGACCCAGGGCAGGAACCCCGCCCCCTGGCTGTGACCCAAGGCAGGAACCCCACCCCCTGGCTGTGACCCAGGGCGGGAACCCCGCCCCCTGGCTGTGACCCAGGGCGGGAACCCCGCCCCCTGGCTGTGACCCAAGGCGGGAAACCCGCCCCCTGGCTGTGACCCAGGGCAGGAACCCCGCCCCCTGGCTGTGACCCCCAAGGGGGAACCCCGCCCCCTGGCTGTGACCCAGGGCGGGAACCCCGCCCCCTGGCTGTGACCCAGGGCGGGAACCCCGCCCCCTGGCTGTGACCCAGGGCGGGAACCCCGCCCCCTGGCTGTGACCCAGGGCGGGAACGCCGCCCCCTGGCTGTGACCCCAAAGGGGGAACCCCGCCCCCCCTCAGGGGTTAAACGGGCCTCAGGCGGGTCTCCCCCGCCACCGAGTTACCTCTGGACACAAACTCGATTCCCAACCGCGGGAGGTGGCATTGGGAGGGGTGGGGACTGGTCATTGAAATCCTGCCCTCGCCGCGGCCCCATGACCGGTGACCCCCCCACCCCCCCCCCCCCCAATCCGCCCCCACTTACCCGGCTCCAGGGCTCCAGCCACAATCTCCGACCGCAGCCTCAGCGCACGAGCGGTACCGGTCAGAGCGCGGGACAGGGCTTCTGTCCCCTGATTGGCTGGCACGGAGGCGCTATCCCCTGATTGGCTGGGCACGGAGCCGCAGTCTCCTGATTGGCTGCGCACGGAGCCGCAGTCTCCTGATTGGCTGGCACGGAGCCGCTGTCTCCTGATTGGCTGTGTCTCCAAGTGATTCCATCCAGACTGTGAGCTGAGTGAGAAGGTCCTGTCAGCCCCTCAGTGTCCCCATTCCTGAGGCATCGCTGCCTCGAGACCAATGCTCATCGCTGACAAATCACCGGCTCTTGTTGGATTTGGCAGCAGAATAACAAAGGAGCAGCAGCCGAGTCTGATCACCTCCCCCGCCCAGGACACCCTCCCAAACTTTACTCACTGGTTTTGGGCCTTTGCCCTGGGCCTTGGGATATAAGAATATGTTAGTGATCGTGGACATGGTCACCCGATGGGTAGAAGCTTCCCCCACACGGAAAGATGCTGCTCGAACGCTCGTGGAAATATTGTGGAAAGAAATATCACCTGGATAGGGAAAACCTCTGGGAATAAATAGTGACCGAGGGCCTCACTTTACCAGAAAGACAGTAAAAGACTTAGCGCAGGTTCTGGGATTTCAATGGAAACTGCATATTCCCGACCAGCCACAGTCCTCAGGGATGGTAGAAAGGGTAAATGGGGAATTGAAAAGCCCCCTGTCTAACGTTTGTCAGGATATTTACCTCCCGTGGCCAGAAGCACTCCCAGTCGTGCTTTATGCTGTGCGAAATAGGGAAAATAGAGCCACTGGAATAACCCCCCATGAAGCTCTTATGGGACGTCCTATGAGTACCGGAGCCCAGCCTCCTGTATGTGCCGAAAACTTCACCTTAGTATGGAACCATGAGCAGACTTCGGCTTACACCCAAGCTCTATGCAACACACAAGCTGAATTGCATGGGAGGGTAAGGCAGGCTCAGGTGACTGCAGAAGATACTCCTATACACAACTTCCAGCCAGGTGAGCAAGTGTATGTAAAAAATCGAAATAAAGACTCTCTTTCCCCTAGGTGGAAAGGGCCCTACCTCGTGTTGCTAACAGCTCGGACAGCTTGGAAGGTTGAAGGGAAGGAAGACTGGATCCACGTTACCCGCTGTAAAAAAACATTGTCCGGCGATAGTATAGCAACTGTTACTAAGTCACTCACACTCTCACACCCTCCAGCTTCTCCCTCTCTCTCACAACCTGAAACTCTCTCTCTCTCTCACTCTCACTCTCTCTGGTCCTCAAACCCTCTCCCTCTCTCTCATGCCCTCAATCTCTCTCACTTTCTCTCACGTCCTCACTCCCTCTCTCACATAAGACCTCACCCCCTCTCTCTCTCTCATACACATACACGCACAGACACACAGGTCATCACCCCCTCACTCTCGCTGTGCCTCACATTCACACACTGGCCCTTAACCCCTCTCTCTTGTACGCTCTCAACCCCTCTCTCTCTCTCTCTCACATGCCCTCAAATCCTCTCTCTCTCTCTCACCCTCAAAACCTCTCTCTTTCTATTTCACGCCCTCAATCCCTCTCTCTCTCTCTCACACCGTGAAACGCGCTCTCTCACCATCAAATCCTCTCTCTCTCGCATGCTCTCTTACCCTCCCCCTCACTCTCATGTGCTAAACCCCACTCTCTCTCTCTCTCTCTCTCAGGTCCTTGAACACTCTCCTTCTCAATTTCACCCTAAAACTCCCTCTCTCTCTTGCCCTCAAACCCTCTCTCTTCTCTCTCACACCCACAAACTCTCTCTCCCATGCCCTCAAACCATCTCTCTCTCTCGCCATCGCCCCCCTCTCTCTCTCTCTCTCTCTCATACACATACACGCACAGACACACATGTCCTCACCCCCTCACTCTCACTGTGTCTCACATTCGCACACAGGCCCTTAAACCCTCTCTCTCGCACGTTCTCAACCCCACTCTCTCTCTCTCACACATGCCCTCAAACCGTCTCTCTTTCTCTCTCACACCTTCAATCCCACTCGCTCTCTCTCACGCCCTGAAAGGCTCTCTCTCTCACCATCAAATCCTCTCTCTCTCACACTCTCAGACCCTCTCTCTCTCTCATGCTTTCTTACCCTCCCCCTCACTCTCATATGCTCAAACCCACTCTCTCTCTCTCTCTCTCTTTCTCAGGTCCATGAACACTCTCCCTCTCAATTTCACCCTAAAGCTCTCTCTCTCTCTCACACCCACAAACCCTCTCTGCCACACCCTCAAACCATTTCTCTCTCTCGCCCTCAAACCCTCTCTCTCTCTCTCATGTCCTCAAACCCTCTCTCTCTCACGCCCTTCAACCCTCTGTCTCACAACCTCAAACACTACCTCTCTCTCTCTCTTATGCTCTCAAACCCTCTCTCTCTCACATGTCCTCAAACCCTCTCTATCACACCCTCAAAACCTCTCTCTGTCAATCACACCCTCCAACCCTGTGCCTCTCTCTCTCTCAAGCCCTCAAACCCTCTCTCCCTCTCTCTCAAGCCCTCAAATCCTCCCTTTCTCTCCCTTTCACCATAAAACCCTCTGACTCCCTCAAATCCTCTCTCTTTCTCTGACGCCCTCAAACCCCGTCTCTCTCTCTCATGCCCTCCAGCCCACTCCCTCTCTCTCACACCCTGAAACTCTCTCTCTCGTCCTCAAACCCTCTCTCTCTCTCTGCCACACCCTCAAACCCTCCCTCTCTCATCCTCAAACCCTCTCTCTCTCTCTCATGCCCTCAAAACCTTTCTCTCTCTCTCGCTCTCTCTCTCTCTCGCTCTCTCTCAGGTCCTTCAATCGTCTCCCACTCTCTCATACTCAAACCCCTCTCTCTCTCTCAACCCTTCAAAACCTGAATCTCTCTCTCGTGCCCTCAAACATCTCTATTTCTCATGCCCTCAAACCCTCTCTCGCTCTCTGTCTCTGTCTCTCTCTCTCTCTCAGTTCATCCAACCATCTCCCTCTCTCTCATGCCCTCAGACACACTCTCTCTCTCTCTCTCTCATGCCATCAAGCCTTTGTTCTCACTCTCAGGCCCACAACCCCTCTCTCTCTCTCTCTCTCACTACACCCTGAAAATCTCTCTCTTTCTCGCCATCAAATCCTCTCTCTCTCATGCCCTCAATTCCCTTCTCTCTCATGCCCTCTTACCCTCCCTCTCACTCTCCTGCCCACAAACCCCCTCTCTCTCTCTTTCTCATGCCCTCAAAACCCCCTCCCTCACGCCTCCAAATCCTCGCTCTCTGTCAGGCCCTCAAACCATCTCTCTCTCTCTCAGGCCTAAAGACCCCTGTCTCGTTTTCATGCCCTGAATCCCTCTCTCACCCGCCTTCAAATACTCTCTCCCTTCTCACACCCTCAAACCCTCTCTCTCTCTGATGCCCTCAAATCCTAATTCTGTCTGTCTGTCTCTCTCTCTCTCAGGTCCTCCAACCCTCTTCCTCTCTCTCAAGCCTTCAAACCCTCTCTCTCGCTTGCCCACAAAACCTCTCTCTCTCTCATGCCCTCCAACCCTTTGTCTCTTTCTCCCACACACTCTCAAGACCACTCTCTCTCTCTCTCACGCCCAGAAAACCTCTCTCTCTCACAACCTCTATCTCTCACTCTCACACCCACCAACACTGTCTCTCTCTTTCTCACACCCTGAAAACCTCTCTCTTTCACTCCCTCAAAACCTCTCTCTCTCTCACGCTCTGAAAGTCTCTCTCTCTCTCATGCCATCAAAACCTCATTCTATCACATCCTCATACCCTCTCTCCCACGCCCTCAAACCATCTCTCTCTTTCTCATGCCCAAACAGCCTCTCTCTCTTTCATGCCCTGAAACCCTCTCTCACATGCCCACAAATCTTCTTCCTCTTTCTCACACCCTCAAACTCTCTCACTCTCTCAGGAACTCAAACCCTCTCCCTCTCTCTCTCAGGCCCTGAAACTCTCTCTTTCTCAAGCCTTAAAACCCTCTGCATTTCTCTCTCGCCCTCAACACCTCTCTCTCTCTCTCATGCCCTCAAGCCCCCCCTCTCTCTCATGCCCTCCAACCCCCTCTGTCTCTCTCATGTCCTTAAACCCTCTCTCTCTCACAACCTCTCTCTCATGCCCTCCAACCCTATCCCTCTCACTCACGCCCTGAAACCCTCTCTCTCAAACCTTTCAAAACCTCTATCTCTCTCTCTCGCCCTCAAACACTTTCTCTCTCTCTCTCTCACACCCTCCAACCCTCTGTCTCTCTTTGTCACAAAATCAAACCCTCTCTCTCTCTCATGCCTTCAATCTCCCTCCCTCTCTCACACTCTCAAACACTCTCTCAAACCCACAAACACTCTCCCTCCCTCTCTCAAGCCCTCAAACCCTCTGTTTCTCTTTCTCACACCCTCAAACCCTACCTCTCTCTCTCTCACCCTCCCTCTCTCAAGCCATCATACTCTCCCTCACGCCATCAAATCCTCTAACTCCCTCTCACGCCCTCAAACCTTGCTCTCTCTCATGCCCTCAAACTCTCTCTTGCCTTCAAATTCTCTCTCTGTATCTCTCAAGCACTTGAATCCTCACTCTCTCCTGTCCTCAAAACCTCTCTCACACTCTCACATAAGCCGTCACCCGCTCTCTCTGTAGCACACACAAGCCCTCACCTCTCTCTCTCCCTCTCATGCCCTTACACTCTCTCTCACCCTCTCTCTCTCAGACACATGCCCTCTCTCTCTCTCCCTTCTCTTGCTCTCTTCTCTGCTTCTCTCGATCTTCTCTCTGTCATTTCTCTCTCTCTCACCCACAAACCATCTCCCTCCCTCTGTCAGGCCCTCAAACCCTCTCTATCTCTTTCTCAATCCCTCAAATCCTACCTCTCTCTCTCTCTCACCCTCAAACCCTCTCTCTCTCTCACATGCCCTCAAACCCTCTCTTTCTCCCTCTCTCTCTCTCTCACACGCACAAACCTTCTCTCTCCCTCTCTCATGCCCTCGGATCCCCTCTTGTGGAACTACTCGTAATTCCCGAGAGGTTATCAACCTGGCAGCTGCATTTGAAAAAGTTGCTAATTCAACGGCTGATGCTCTGATTGAGACACAGAAACAGATTACAGCTCCCACTACTGAAATGTGAGCCCTATGCCTGACAGCTCTGCAAAATAGAATGGCCCTTGATTTCCTCCTAGCTGAAAAAGGTGGCACTTGTGCCATGATAGGTTCAGAGTACTGCACCTATGTACCTGATGTTTCTGAGAACATTACTAACCTGGGACAACATGTTATGAGGATTTGCTGTATCCAGTGTATTAAAGGAGCTATGACTGGAGTCACCCTGGATTAGGAGGAGCTCCCTTTGTCCCTCAATTTACAAGCACTGGCCCCAGTGAAACCCACTGATGGGGAGAAAAAGTTTACCCTGCCAGGGATCGGCCTTTTCCTTATGGTTATGAGCCCGCTTTTGATGATGAAGATACTATTCCTCATTGGTATTAATCTAAAAGATTAACAAGGAGGGATTGTGGAAGAATAAAATACATCCATACTTATGAGAGAAATAAACTTAAAATCCATGTCTAATGAAATGACTGTAGGAAGTCCCCAAACAGTCACACAGCCAGCACATAAATTAGCAAATCAAAGGGCCAGTGCTACCTTCCCAGACTAAGGAGCTCTGGATGTCAGATACAGTGGCAAAATCTAAGGGAGAAAACTATTGTGTGTGCATTGCCCAGGGTATGTAACCATTAACACCATCTATTTGCTGAACCATCGACATTGTCCTGTCTACTTGCTAAACCATCGACATTCTCCTGTCTAATCGTTAAATCATTAACACTGGTCACTATCCTTTGAAGCCATTTGAAACTATTGTAATTGCCCAAGTTTCTGTCATGAACCTTTTGCTATATCTATGTGTGTAAAGAAGTGTTAGGCAGAGTGTCAGCTAGCTCCATTGTAAGCTGCTGGGCTCTCCGTGATATCACGATTTTAATAAAAGGCTTCCGAGACAAACCTCCTGGGTCTGAGTGTTCACTCCGATTTCTGTGACACACACCCTCAAACCCTCTCTCTCATGCCCTCCAACACCCCGTCTCTCTTTCACACCCTCAAACCCTCTCTCTTTCTCTCATGGCCTCAAACCCTGTCTCTCTCATGCCCTCAAACGTTCTCTCTCTCTCATCCTCAAACCTTCTCTTTCTCTCATGCCCTGAAACCCTGTCTCTCTCTCATACACCCTCAAAACCTTTCTCTCCCTCAAGGTTTCAAACCCATTTCTGCTCTCTTGCCCTCAAAACCTCCCTCTCTTACACCCTCAAACCTCTCTCTCTCTCACTCTCATGCCCTCAAACCCTCTTAAGCCCTCACCCCCTCTCTCTCTCACGTCCTCAAACCTCTCACACCCTCAGCCACCCTCTCTCTCTCTTCCACACACACCCTCAACACCTCTCTCACACAAATGCTCTCAAAACATCTCTCTCCCATTCTCAGACACTCTCTTTCTCTTTAATGCCCTTAAACCCTCTCTCTCCCTCAAATGCCCTCAAATCCTCCCTCTCATTCACACCCTCAAAATCCCTCTCACTCTCTGTCACCCTCAAATCCTCTCTCTGTCTCCCTCAAGCCCTTGAACCCTCTTCTCTCTCCTGTCCTCAAATCCTTTCTCACTCTCTCACATACACCCTCACCCTTTCTCTCTCTCTCTCTCTGTAACACACACAAGCCCTCACCTCTCTGTCTCTCCCTCTCATGCCCTTACACTCTCTCTTTCCCTCTCTCTCACACAGGCCCCCACCCACTCTGTCTCAGACAAATGCCCTCTCTCTCTCCCTCCCTTCTCTCTCTCTCCACTCACAGCTGTGAACCTAAGTCAGATTCAGGAAGGGACTCTCCCTACACTTACATACAGTTGCACTGTTGCTTTTAAGCAGCAATACAGCAGCCATGTCATCCACACAATCGCATGAACAGTAATGTGTTGAGTTATGTATTAATTTGTTTGTATTCATGCTGATTGAGGAGCAAGTATTGGTGCAGAAACTGCTGGAGCTTCCTTCATGCCTGGTGTGTGCTTTGGCTGAATGCAGCACCTTGGTTCATTGCTGAGGCTTCATCCTGAGCTGTTTTCTTTGCAGTTTTTGTCAGTGGTGGTTTGCCATTGCCTTCCTCAGGGCTAGGGTGAGGGTGCAGGTCCCAGGTTTGCCTCAGCCCATACGGGAATCGAAACCACGCTGTTGGTGTTAATCTGACCCACCTGCTTGTCATCCAGCCAACTGAGATAAGCAGCCCCTCAGAGCTTGCTACTCTCCTTCAAATAGTGCCATGAGACCTTCCATATCCATCCAAATGACTTGAAGATAAGTGGAGCTTCATCCGACATCTAATTGAAGGGTGTGGATTTTTCTGGCAAAGCTGATGGTAAATGCTGAGTTGTTCAAATTAGAAGTGTGAGGTGATGCACTTTGGTAGGAAGAACATGGACAGACAATATAAAATAAGGGGTGAAATTTTGAAGGAGCTGTAGGAGCAGAAAGACTTGGGTATCTATGTGCATAGATTAATGAAGGTGGCAGGACAGGTGGAGAGAGCAGTTAATAAAGCATATAGTATCCCGGGCTTCATTAATAGGGGCAAAGAGTACAAGAGCAAGCAGGTTATGCTGAATTTATATAAGACACTCATTAGACATCAATTGGAGCATTGTGTATAATTCTGTGTGCCACATTATAGGAAGGATGTGAACATGTTGGAGAGAGTGCAGAAGAGGTTTAGAAGAGTCCTTCCAAGCATGAGAAACTTCAACTATGTGGATAGATTGAAGAGGTTGGCACTGTTCTCCCTGGCGAAGAGAAGGTTGAGAGGAGATTTGATAGAGATGTTCAGAATGATGAGGGGGCTGGACAGAGTAGATAGGGAGAAGCTGTTCCTGCTCGTAAAAGGATCAAGAATGAGAGGGCACAGATTTAAAGTGATTTGCAAAAGAAGCAAGTGTGATGTGAGAAAAACCTTTCTCACACGGTGAGTGGTTGGGGTCTGGAATGCTCTGCCTGAAGCGTGGTGCAAGCAGGTTCAATTGAGGCATTTGAGGACATTAGATGATTATGTGAATAGAAACAATGTTCCAGGGTACAGGGAAAAGGCAGGGCAATGGCACTAAGTCATCATGCTCATTTGGAGAGCCGGTGCAGACATGATGGGCCGAATGGCCTCCTTCTGTGCCGTTAAGATTCTGTGATTCAAAGGGAAACTTGACACAAAAGCCACAACTTGTTTGACAGTTTTTATAAATTTCGGGATGTGTGTCTTGAATTCAACAGTGATAAGACCACCAAGTCTTTTTACAAAACTAAACTGAACATTTATGAAAAAGAAAAATGATTTTTAAGCACATATCTATGTCCACAAATTACTACGATAGTAACTTCTAAATCCCCTACTTAATCTGACTCCCAGTTACACTTCCATTAAGGCAACAGGAAGATGCATAGGTTTCCAAAGAGCCAGGCAAGGTGACACACAATCCCCTGAACCAGTCCAATTCACACTGAGATTTCTTAACTTCAGTTCTTTGAAAACAGCAGCTTGAGGCATGGATTCTGGAGGCTCCTTACACTTGTTAGGTCTTAAAAATACTTACCCTGACACACAGCCTTCATTCCTTTTATACATATTTTCCCCTTTGAATGCAAATTCCCACTGTTTCACTGTGTCTTTGGACTTTACCTTTCTGATAATAAAAATCTCTCATGGCACAAAGTGTTACCAGTAACCTTTTGGAAAAAATAAACACAATGTTTCTAAACTTCACCTGGCCCGGTGACACATTTCACTCCTCCTTTGAAAACAATCTAGTCCGGTTTATTTAAAAATGCAAATGTCCTTTCACACCTTACATTCTAAACCTCCCCCATGTTTATCAATTAAGCCTCTCTCTCTCTCACACACAGACACAGATATCTTTACTTTATCACAAAGTTCAATAACATTATGAGAATTATTATATCTTCCCGACAGGAATCGATGACCATGCAGCACTCTCTCATTCCTGCACTGCAGTGTTAAACTAGATTGATAAATCAGTAAATTGTTGTCCATTCTTTTGGCTGGCTCATTGCCTTGGTGTGTAACATAGTGAGGGGAACAATGTCAGGATAGAGGGAACAGCTTTCAAAAAGGGACAAAATGATGAACCAATAGAAGTAGAATACATTATATTTAAATGTTGAATATAAAATCTAACTCACATTTGAAGGGAACTAACCACAACTAAACTTGCGATTTTGCCACAGATTCATAATTTAACCCTCTGAGATTAAGCGTGTTTTTAATAGGCAACCATTCCATCACCTTCACTGCTTTAAGCAGTTTGTGAGCAGGGTCCCTTTAAGGTTGACGTGACTTCAGAAAGACGCACCTGCTTATGGGAATTCAGACCCTAGTGAATCCTTTCGCAGCCTTTGGAATACAATACATGAACCAGGCAGGTCTGTTGGCAAACAAGGTGTTAGTAATGACTGACCGATATACTTTGGGAAACAGAGGGGAAACATTGTTACATGGATGTATAATGGGTGGAATTAACAGTTGCTCATGTAGAAAGTAGTTCGAAATCATCAGTAGTTTTTGTTCACTTTTAAGGTTGATACATTGCTGAAAAACGAATTAAATGTTGGGTTAGATCATCAGAAAAATGGAGCACAGGTCTACAGAAATTCTGATGAAGAGTCATACGGACTGGAAACGTTAACAGTGTTTCCCCTCCGCAGATGTTGTCGGACCTGCTGGGCTTTTCCAGCTCTTTTTGTTTTTGCTACAGAAATTCCTCCGAGTTCAGAGCACATTTGGGAATCCTGGGAATCCAGGAGTAAGTGTAAGAAAAGGAATAATGACCAGAATCAGTAATAGAGTCAAAGACAACAAAGTATTGCAACTGCAGCTCTGGAGAAGTCAGACAGACTGGAAGCGTTAACTCTGTTTCTCTCTCCACAGAGAGAGAGAGAGCAGCTGAGTTTTTGCAGCATTTTCTGTTTGGATGTCCAATACATTTGTCTCCTGAGAGGGTTGAGCAGGGGATCTGGGAGAGGCTCCGTTTCTATCATGTTTGAGTGTTTCCCTTTCCCGTCATTGGTGATGTTCTTGTTCCGTGAGGAGCTTCAGGATACTTGTACCCAGGGAGCAGCTTTAGTTTGGGCTGCTTGAGGAGGATGAGGGTTGGAGATGCACCATGAACGGTTGTGTTTTCAATGGCTGAAAGCAAACTGCATCCTGAGAAGTGGGAGGGTGAAAAAAGAGCCATTCCTGAAATGGCCCTTTGCCCTTCCCAGAAAGTCAAGTCTCTTTGTGAAAAGTCCCTGCTCCACAAGCCCAGGAGGACTTGGAGACTTTGTCTCCCTGGACTGGGAATTGGCCAACGTTGAGGCAATTGAGGGATTGGAAGCCTCGGATCAGCTTTTTAATGCGTCGGGAGATCAGGACCAATAGGAGATGAGCTGCTCGCTGCTGATTGGACAATGGCGGCTGAGTGCCACGTGTCCGGCTGCAGTGATTGGCTGAGCCGGCGGGCGGGCGGGGCGGGGCGCGCGCTTCCCCCGCAGCTGGTGAGCAGTGGGCGGGGCGCGCGCTTGATTGCGGAGTCTCAGGTAATGGCGGGAGCGCCAAACGTGCTGGAAAAGTCCCGTCCGGACAACCTCGTGTGGCCCCAGCGGCCGCTCCAACTCGGGGCCGCAACTATTGACATTGCGTCTGAGGAAGGCAAGTGTCAGCAAAGTGGAAGCGTCTGGGTCAGTGGGTGAAGCCCCTTTAGCAAAATGCTGTTGGGCTGGTTTCTCATCGCCATTGAAATGAGGAATTGAACAGTTCCTGGAGCAACTGGGGCTTCCGAACAGGCCGAGCTGTCCTGGACTTGGAAAGACATCCAGCCAGCCAGCCAGCCAGCCAGACCCAATAACTGGGGGGATTGAAGAGGGTGCAGGAGCAGAGAAACCTGGGTGTCCATGTGCACAGACCATTGAAGCTGCTGGCACAGCTGGAAAGAGCAGTGAATAAAGCAAATAGGATCCTGGGCCTTATTCACAGGGGGATAGAGGGCAAGAGCTGGGAGCTTCTGCTGAATTGATAGAAGACACTGGTTAGACCACAGCTGGAGCATTGGGCAGAGTTCTGGGTGCCACATTCTAGGAAAGATGTGAACACGTTGGAGAGAGTGTAGAAGAGGTTTACAAGGATGAGGAAGGAGAAACGTCAGCTCTAAAGATAGATCCGAAACACTGGCCCCGTTTCCCTTGGAGGGGAGAAGGCTAAGAGGAGATTTGATCGAGATGTTCAAAATCATGAGGGGGCTGGACAGAGTGGGGAAGGTGAACCATTTCCCACTCATAAAAGGATCCAGAACCAGAAGGCATCGATTGAAAGCGATTTGCAAAAGAAGCAAATGCAATGTTTGTATTCAAATATTCAATGTGCAGGTGTATGGGGAAAAGGCAGAGCAATGACACTGGCTCATTTGGAGAGCCGGTGCAGACATGATGAGCCAAATGGCCTCCTCCTGTGCCACACCGATTCATCTACCAAAAACGGGTTAACTTTTGGACCAACTGAAATTTATTTCCTCACCCACTTTCCATTAATCTTGGCCTCATTGAACCAATCCATCCAGAGCTAAGCTTTTATTCCACATATTTCTATATCTGTAGAATTGTCTGACTCTCCCTATATCAGTCCATCTGCCTCAAAAAGCTTCCTTCAAAACCCTTTGTCACCTGTAACCTGACCATTACAATGCTCTCCTGGTTAGCTTTTCATCCTCTACCCTGTATAAACTTCAGCTTGTAAAATCCTGCTGTGTGCATTCTATCCAGCAGCAAGTTCCACTCACCTTTGTTCCTGATCTTGCTGATCTCCCAATGCTGTCAAATTCTTATCCAAGTCTTCAAATCCCTTCATTGCCTTAACTTTCCCCATTTTTATAACCTATCTCCTCATGAAATCTACTGTTTTGGCCCCATGTTTTGTGCCTTTTTTGTCCCATTATCCATTCAGTCACCGACAGTCTAGACTGTGGAATTTGCACTCTAAGTCTCTCCGTCTTTCTATCTCCTTATATCTTATCTTTAATTCAGCTTCTAACCACCCCATCTAATCGTCCCTTCTTTGGCAAGGTATCCATTTTCCTCCTGACTCCATGAACCACCTTCAAACAAGTTCCACGTTAAAGATGCTAAATGAATAGATGTTGTCTGTCTCAGTGTACTGGCTTGTAGTTGTCAATAAAATGTTATAATCATAGATTACAAGCCTGTTTTAAAAACTACAGTTAGCCACAATCAAGGGGGATTGTAAAACATTTTTTTTGATTGTATGGTAGATACAGAGCATCATTATAACAGACTTTACCACAGGGTGTAAATGCATATTCACATCCATGACTGGTCATATGAGGTATTCTCTGCATCATGCTCTCTACAGAGCAGAAATGAGAAATCTTACCACACCATTACCACACAACATTGCTTCAGTTGTATAGAAGCTTGGTTAGACCGCACCTGGAGTCCTGTGTGCAGGTTTGGTTCCCTTCCCTCAGAAAGGATATTATTGCCATAGAAGAAATGCAACTAAGGTTCACTAAGGACTTGTTCCGGGGATGGTGAGGCTGTCCTATGAAGAAAGGTTGGGGAAACTGGGTTTCTCGAGGTTTGAAGAATGAGGGGTGATTTCATTGAAACCTACAAAAGACTGAAAGGAATAGACAGGGTAGATGCAGGTAAGATGTTTCCCCTGGTTGGGAAGTCTAGAACCAGGGGACACAATTTCAGAATAAGGGGGAAGCCACTTCGGACCAAGATGAGGAGAAATGTCTTCACTCAGAGGGTTGTGAGGCTTTGGAATTCTCGACCCCAGAGGGCCATGGACGCTCACTCAATGAGTATATTTAAGGCACAGATTGATAGTTTTCTGATTAACAATAAGGTAAAGGGTTGTGGGGACAGTGTGGGTAAGTGTTGGATCAGCCATGAACTTATTGAATGGCAGAGCAGGTTGAATGGCCTTCATCGGTTCCTATGTTCCTATGAATACCTACAAAAGGAGAAGCAAGTACTTGTTCATCATCCTGAGTAAATCAGCATGTTGAACACTAGAGCGCTGGGGGTGAAACAGGCCCAGGGCGTCTCAAGCTGCTTTGAGGATTATACACTTAGCATTTTTGAATTATTCTTATGGTTCAACTTTTCAGTCACCCGATGACATGTGGACATTGGCAATGGAAAGCAGCACCTAGTTGATCTTTGAGGCATCACAGCAGAGCCCAACCTTGTTCTCACATTCTGGAGGGAATAGCTAGATATCAAGCAGGAATGGCAAGTTGGCCAATATTCTCCTATTCTGATGACTCAGAGGCCAATTCCATGATTCCAACTACCAGCCCAACGAAGATCAGCCAACCCATACAGCACAGAAATTGCACCTGGGGCCTGGGAGGGATTGCTGCTCACTGGACAAACTTGCTAACTCATCAGGGAGTACCTTGATGTATAACTGATAATGGCTATGTGAATAATCCAATAGATAACACAGCCAAAGGAAAAGAAACAAACAACTTTTCTAAGTATAACAAATAAAATGAATAGTGGTTTGACGGAGAATTTCATTATTAACACAGACAAATTTTGCTTTCAGAGCTAATATTTGTGCACGCTCTGGATGGACTGTGAGCCCTGGTACAAACAGATGTATAAAAAGTAAGTATAATAGCTAGGGTATGATGCTGGATATTTAATTTTAGCAACAATTGACGTCAGCAGCACACTATGAATACTTGCTGCAACTACAATTCATCTTTCCATAACTTTCAATACCTCTATCTCTCTCTCTCTCGCCCTCAAACTTCTCTCTCTCTCATTCCCTCAAACACTTTCTCTCTCTCTCTCTTTCTCTCACGCCATCAAGCCTTTACTCTCACTCTCATGCCCTCAAACCCTCTCTCTCTCACTCCCGCCCTCCAACCCTGTGACTATCTCTCAAGCCCTCAAACCCTCTCTCCCACAAGCCCTCAAATCTCTATCTCCCTCTTTCATTGCCCTCAAATTCTCCCTCTTTCTCATATGCTTCTCCAATCCTGTGACTCTCTCCTCTCAACCCCCAAACACGCTCCCTCTCAAGCCTTCAAATCCTCTTTCTCCCCCTCTCATGCCCTCAGAATCTCTCTCACACACTCATACCATCTCACTCCCACACCCTCAAACCCTCTCTCTAATGCCCTCAAACCCTCTCTCTCTCATACCCTCAAACCCTCTCTCTCTCATGCCCTCAAACCCTCTCTCTCTCACACGCCCTCTAACCCTCTGTCTCACTACCTCAAACCCAACCTCTCTCTCTCTCACCCTCAAACCCTCCCTCCCTTTCTCTCTCTCATGTCCTCAAACCCTCTCTATCACACCCTCAAAACCTCTCCCTGCCAATCACGCCCTCCAATCCTGTGCCTCTCTCTCTCCAGCCCTCTCTCCCTCTCTCTCAAGCCCTCAAACCCGCCCCCTCTCTCTCTAGCCATAAAACCCTCTCTCTCTGACTCCCTCAAACTCTCTCTCCCTCTCTCAAGCCCTCAAACCCTCCCCTCTCTCACCATAAAACCCACTCTCTCTGACTCCCTCAAATCCTCTCTCTCTGATGCCCTCAAACCCTCACTCTCACGCCCTCCAACCCACTCCCTCTCTCACACCCTGAAACTCTCTCTCTCTGCCATGCCCACAAACCCTCTTTCTCTCTCTCATGCCCTCAAACCATCTCTCTCATGCCCAAACCCACTCTCTCTCCTTCACGCCCTGATGCCCTCTCCCATACACCCTCAAATCCTTTCTCTCATTCTCACACCCACAAACCCTCTCTCTCTCTCTCACACCCACAAACCCTCTCTCTCTCTCTCTCTCTCAGGTCCTCCAAACCTCCTCATCTCTGTCTCATATCCTGAAACACTCTATCTCAAGCCTTCAAACCACCGTATCTCTCTCTCGCCCTCTAAATCTGTCTTTCAGGGCCTCAAACCTCCTCTGTGTCTCTTTCTCAAGCCTTCAAACCCTCTCTCATGACCTCAAACCTTCTTTCTCTCTCTCATGCCCTCGAACCCTGTGCCCCTCTCCAGCCCTCAAAACTTCTCTCTCTCGAGACCTCAAACCCTCTATCTCTCCCACGCCCTTGAACACTCTCTCTCTCATGCCCTTGAACCCTCCCTCTCTTTCTCACACCCTCAAACCCTTTCTGATGCCCTCAAACTCTGTCTCTCCCCCTTCTTCTCTCTCTCACGTCCTCAAACCCTCTCTCTCTCTCACATGCCCACAAACCCGCTCTCTCTCACATGCCCTCAAACCATCTCTCTTTCTCTCACGCCTTCAAACCATCTCCCTCTCTCCTGCCTTAAACTCTCTCTCATGCCTTTGAACCCTCTCTCTCACGCCTTTGAACCCTCTCTCTCTCTCTCATGCCTTCCGCCCATCTCTGTCCCTCTCTCATGTATTCAAACTGTCTCTCTCTCTCTCTCATGCCCTCAAGCCCTCTCTGATGCCCTCAAACCCTCCCTGTCACTCTCTGTCTCTCTCTCTCTCAGGTCCTGAAATGCTCTCACTCTCTCACCCTCAAACCCCCCCTCTCTCTCACGCCTTCCAACACTCTCTCTCTTTCTCTCTCTCTCTCTCTCTCACACCCTAAAACTCTCTCACTCTCTCACGCCCTCAAAAGGCATCTCTTTCTCGCATGGCCTCAAACCCTCTCACTATCCCTCATGCCCTCAAACCCTCTCTCTCTCTCATGCCCTCAAACCCTCTCTCTCTCTCACACGCCCTCCAACCCTCCATCTCTCTCTTTCACACCATCAAATCCTCGCTCTCTTTTTCTCAGGCCCTGAAATTCTCTCCCTCTCATGCCCTATTACCCTTCCTCTATCTCTCACGTCCTCAAACCCTGTCCATCACACCCTCAAAACCTCTCTCTGTCTATCATGCCCTCCAATCCTGTGCCTCTCTCTCTCAAGCCCTCAAACCCTCCCCCTCTCACTCAAGCCCACAAATCCTCCCTCTCTCTCTGATGGCCTCAAATCCTCTCTCTCATGTCCCCAACCCCCTCTCTCCCTCAAAACCTCTTTCTCACACCTTCAAACCACTCTCACTCTCACACCCTCAAACTCTCACTCACGCCCACAGACCTCTCTCTCTCTCACGTTCTCAGACCCTCTCTCTCTCTCTCTCTCTGAGGCCCTCAAATCTTCTCTCTCTCAAGTCTTCCAACCTTTCCCTCTCTCTCATGCCCTCAAACCCTCTCTCTCTCTCTCTCACGCCCTCCAACCCTCTGTGTGTGTCTCTCTCTCTTTCACACCTTCAAAACATCTATTTCTCTCTCGCATGCCCTGAAACCCTCTCTATCTCTCTCTCTCTCTCTCTCATGACCTCAACCCATCTCTTTCTCTCATGGTCTCAAACCCTCTCTCTCTCCTCACCTCAAACCCACTCTCTCTCTCATGCCATGAAATCCTCTCTCTCCCGTGCCCTCTAAACCTCCCTCTGTCTCTCACGCTCTCAAACGCTCTCTCCCACACATGCAGAAACCCTCTCTCTCTCTCTCTCTTCCACACACACCCTCACCCCCCCTCACAAACACACTCTCAAAACCTCTCTCTCCCTCTCATGCTCTCAGACCCTCTCTTTCTCTTTCACGCCCTCAAACCCTCTCTCTCTCTCTCTCACCCTCAAATCCTCTCTGTCTCTCTCAAGCCCTTGAACCCTCTCTTTCTCCTGTCCTCAAACCCTCTCTCACTCTCTTACATACACCCTCACCCTCTCTCTCTGTAACACACACAAGCCCTCACCTCTCCCTCTCTCATGCCGTTACACTCTCTCTCTCCCTCTCTCTCACACTGGCCCTCACCCACTCTCTCTCAGACACGTGCCCTCTCTCTCCCTCCCTTCTCTCTCTTCTCTGCCTCTCTCGATCTCTCTCTCACTCCTGCCCCTCACCTCTCGCTCTCTCTTCTCTCTCTCTTTTCTCTCCCTCTCTGTCTTCTCTCTCCCTCTCTCTCCTCCCTCCCTCTCTCTCTCTCTCAAGACCTCAAATCCTCTATCTCTCCCACGCCCTTGAACACTCCCTCTTTCTCTCATGCCCTTTAACCCTCCCTCTCTTTCTCACACCCTCAAACCCTTTCTGATGCCCTCAAACTCTGTCTCTCTCTCAGGTCCTCAAACCCTCTATCTCTCTCTCCACTGCCCACAAACCCTCTCTCTCTCACATGCCCTCAAACCATCTCTCTTTCTCTCACGCCTTCAAACCATCTCCGTCTCTCCTGCCTTAAACTCTCTCTCTCTCATGCCCTCAATCCCTCTCTCACGCCTTTGAACCCTCTCTCTCATGCCTTCCGCCCATCTCTGTCCCTCTCTCATGTATTCAAACTGTCTCTCTCTCTGTCAAACCCTCCAACCCTCTGTCACTCTCTCGCAAACCCTCAAAACCTCTCTGTCTCTCTCATGCCCTAAAACTCTCTCACTCTCTCTCACACCCTCAAAAGGCCTCTCTTTCTCGCATGGCCTCAAAACCTCTCACTATCCCTCATGCCCTCAAACCCTCTCACTATCCCTTATGCCCTCAAACCCTCTCTCTCATGCCCTCAAACCCTCTCTCTCACTCTCACACGCCCTCCAACCCTCCATCTCTCTCTTTCACACCATCAAACCCTGTCTCTCTCAAGCCTGCAATACCTCTATCTCTCTCTCACCCTCAAACTTCTCTCTCTCTCATTTCCTCAAACACTTTCTCTCAGACCCTCAAAGCCTCTCCCTTTCTCTCTCACACCCTCAAACCCTATCTCTCCCTCTCATGCCCTCCAACACACGATCTCTCTCTCTCACACCCTCAGATCTTCTCTCTCTCATACCCTCAAATCCTGTGCTCCTCTCCAGCCCTCAAAACTTCTCTCTCTCATGCCGTTACCCTCCCTCTCTCTCTCATGATTTCAAACCCTCTCCCTCTCTCTCTTTCTCACAAGTCCTCAAACCTTCCATCTCTCCCTTTCACACCCTCAAATCCTCGCTCTCTTTTTCTCAGGCCCTGAAATTCTCTCCCTCTCATGCCCTATTACCCTTCCTCTATCTCTCTCACGTCCTCAAACCCTGTCCATCACACCCTCAAAACCTCTCTCTGTCTATCATGCCCTCCAATCCTGTGCCTCTCTCTCTCAAGCCCTCAAACCCTCCCCCTCTCACTCAAGCCCACAAATCCTCCCTCTCTCTCGTCATTAAACCCTCTCTCTCTGATGGCCTCAAATCCTCTCTCTCTGACACCCTCAAACATTCTCCCTCTCTCTCATGCCCTGAAACACCCTCTTTCTCCCACGCCCTCAAACCCTCTCTCTTTCGCCCACACCCTCAAACCGTCTGGCTCTCTCTTACGGCCTTAAACCCTCGCTCTCTCTCTCTCTCTCTCTCTCATGCTCCAGTCCCTCTCTCTCAACCCCTCGAGCCCTCTTTCTCACTCTCCCGCCTTCCGACTTCATTTGTCTCTCTCTCACACTCTCTTTCACCCTCACCCACCCTCAAACCCTCTCTCACCCTCACCCACCCTCAAACCCTCTCTCACCCTCACCCACCCTCAAACCCTCTCTCACCCTCACCCACCCTCAAACCCTCTCTCAACCTCACCCACCCTCAAACCCTCTCTCATCCTCACCCACCCTCAAACCCTCTCTCATACCCTCAAACACTCTCTCTTTCTCATTCACGCCCTCAACCCCCCTCTCTTTCTCTCACACCCTCCAACCCTGTGCCTCTCTCTCAAACCCTCTCTTTCTCTCATGCCCTCTTACCCTCCATCTCACTCTCATGCCCTCAAACCCACTCTCTCTCTCTCACACGCCCTCAAACCCTCCATCCCTCACGCCCTCAAACCCTCCATCCCTCACGCCCTCAAACCCTCCCTCTCTTACTTGCCCTGAGATCCTTTATCTCTTTAACTCACGCCCTCAAAACCTCTCTCTCTCTCTCCCTCTCTCAGGTCCTCCAACTCTCTCTCTCTCACGCCAACCCCCCCCCTCGCTTTCACGCCCTGAAACTCTCTCTCTCAAGTGTTCAAACACTCTATCCCTCTCTCACGCTCTCAAATCTTCTCTCTCTCACGCCGTCCAACCCTGTCTCTCTCTCATACAACCTGAAAACCTCTCTCTCTCTCATGGCCTCTTAAACTCCCTCTCACTCTCGTGCCCTCAAGTCCTCTCTCTGTCTCTCTCTCTCTCTCACGTCCTTAAACCTCTCCCTCAGGCCCTCACACCATCTCTGTCTATCTAACGGCCTCAACCCCTCTCTCTCTCTCTCTCTCACACCCAAACCCCCCTCTCTCGCTTTCACAGCCTGAATCCCTCTTTCTTTCTCTCACCCACAACACTCTCTCTCTCTCTGTGACCCCCTAAAACCCTCATTCTCTCTATCTTTCCCTCACACCCACTAAAACTGCTCTCTATCTCACGCCCTCCAACCCTCAGTCCCTCTCTCTCGCACACCCTCAAAACCTTACTCTCTCTCTCTCTCTCATGCCCTCAAAACCTCTTTCTATCTCTAACAGGCTCAAACTAACTCTCTCTTTCTCTCATGCCCCCAATCTGTCTTCCTCTCTCTCACCGCCTCAAACCCTCTCTCTCTCTCTCTCAAGCCTTTAAAACCTCTCTCTCTTGCCCTCAAACACTTTCTCTCTCTCTCTCTCTCTCATGCCATCAAGCCTTTCTTCTCACTCTCAGTCCCTCAACTCCACTCTCTCGCCCTCCATCCCTCTCTCTTTCTCACACCCTCAAACCGTCTATCTCTCACTCTCTCTCATGCTCTCAAACCCTCTCTCCCTCACTCTCAAGCCCTCAAACCCTCCCTCTCTCTCTCCCCATTAACCCCTCTCTATCTGATGCCCTCCAACCCTCTCCTCTCTCTTGCACCCTCAAACCTTCTCTCTCTCTAAAGCCTTCATACCCTCTCTCTCTCTCTCCCATGGCCAGAAACCCTCTCTCTCTAAGGCCATCACACACTCACGCCCTCCAACCCCCATCTCTCTTTCACACACTTAAACCCTCCCTCTCTGTTTCTCCGGCCCTGAAATGCTCTCTCTCTCTCTCGAAATCAAATCCTCTCACTCTCATGCCCTCAACCGCTCTCCTTCTCTCATGCCCTCTTACCCTCCCTCTCACTCTCATGCCCTCAACCGCTCTCCTTCTCTCATGCCCTCTTACCCTCCCTCTCTCTCTCATGCCCTCAACCGCTCTCCTCTCCTCCTTTCATGCCCTCTTACCCTCCCTCTCACTGTCATGCCCTCTTACCCTCCCTCTCACTGTCATGCCCTCAAACCCTCTATCTCTCTCTCTCACATCCTCAAACCCTCTCTCTGTCTATCATTACTGTGCCTCTATCTCTCAAGCGCTCAAACACTCTCTCTTCCTCTCTCTCAAGCTCACAAATCCTCCCTCTCTTGCCATTAAACCCTCTCTCTCTGATGGCCTCAAATCCTCTCTCTCTGACGCCCTCAAACCCTCACTGTCTCTCACGCCCTCCAACATTCTCCCTCTCTCTCACACCCTGAAACTCTCTCTCTCAAGCCTTCAAACCCTCTATCTCTCCTACACCCACAAACCCTCTATCACTCACATGTTTTCAAACCCTCTCTCTCTCTCTCTCTCTCCCACCCTCAAACCATCTGCCTCTCTCTTACGGCCTTAAAGCCTCGCTCTCTCTCTCTCATGATCTCAGTCCCTCTCTCTCAACCCTTCGAGCCCTCTTTCTCACTCTCATGACTTCAAACTGTCTCTCTCTCTCACACTCTCAAACTCTCTCTCGCACACCCACAAACCCTCTCTTACACTCACTCATGCCCTCAAACCCTCTCTCTTTCTCTTATACCCTCAAATCCTCTTTCTCTCTCTCTCACCACCTCTAACTCTATCTATCTCTTTCAAGCCTTCAAACTCTCTCTCTCTCTCGCCCTGAAAACCTCTTTCTCTCACACCCTCAAACCCTCTCTCCCCCTCATACCCCCAAACACACTCTCTCCTCCAAGCCCTCAAACCCTCTCTCTCTTACGCTCTGAAACATTCTCTCTCACTCATCATCAAATGCTCTCTCTCTCATGCCCTCTTACCCTCCGACTCAGTCTCATGCCCTCAAACCCACGTTCTCTCTCTCTCTCTCTCTCTCTCACACACGCCCTCAAACCCTCTCGCTCTCTCACGCCCAAACACCCCTCTCTCGCTTTCATGCCCTGAAGCCCTCTCTCACATGCCCTGAAATCCTCATTCTATCTCTAACACCCTCGAACCAACTCTCTCTCTCTCACGCCCTCAATCTGTCTTCCTCTCTCTCACGGCCTCAAAACCTCTCACTCTCTCATGCCCTCATACCATATCTCTCCCTCTCTCATGCCCAGAAACCCTCTCTCTCTCATTCTCACCCTCTGTCTCTCTCACACCCTCAAAACCTCTCAATCTCTCACGCCCACAAAGCTTGTCTCTTTCTCTCACGGCCTCAAACCCTCTCTCTCTCTCATGCCCTCAAACCCTCTCTCTGTCTCTCTCAAACCCTCCAACCTTCTTTCTCTCTCTCTCTCACGCCCGCAATTCCTTTCTCTCTCTCTCTCTCATGCCCTCAAATTCTCTCTCTCTTTCTCACAACCTCAAATCACCTCTCTTTGATGCCCTCAAACCCTCTCTCTCTCTCTCTCTCAGGTGCTCCAACCCTCTTCCTCTCTCTCACACCCTGAAACTCTCTCTCAAGCCTTCAAACCCTCTATCTCTATCTCGCCCTCAAACCTTCTCTCTCTCTATCTCATGCCCACAAAATCTTTCTCTCTCTCACGTCCTCCAACCCTCTGCCTCTCTCTCTCACACACCCTTAAGACCACTCCCTCTCTCCCGGCCAGAAAACCTCTCTGTCTCACAACCTTTCTCTCTCTCTCCCATGCCCTCAAACCCTCTCTCTCATGTCCCCAACCCCCTCTCTCCCTCAAAACCTCTTTCTCACACCTTCAAACCACTCTCACTCTCACACCCTCAAACTTTTTCTCACTCACGCCCACAGACCTCTCCCTCTCTCTCTCTCTCACGTTCTCAGACCCTCTCTCTCTCTCTCTCTCTCTCTCATGACCTCAACCCATCTCTTTCTCTCACGGTCTCAAACCCTCTCTCTCCTCACCTCAAACCCACTCTCTCTCTCATGCCATGAAATCCTCTCTCTCTCGTGCCCTCTAAACCTCCCTCTGTCTCTCACGCTCTCAAACACGCTCTCCCACACATGCAGAAACCCTCTCTCTCTTCCACACACACCCTCACCCCCTCTCACAAACACACTCTCAAAACCTCTCTCTCCCTCTCACGCTCTCAGACCCTCTCTTTCTCTTTCACGCCCTCAAACCCTCTCTCTCTCTCACCCTCAAATCCTCTCTGTCTCTCTCAAGCCCTTGAACCCTCTCTTTCTCCTGTCCTCAAACCCTCTCTCACTCTCTTACATACACCCTCACCCTCTCTCTCTGTAACACACACAAGCCCTCACCTCTCCCTCTCTCTCTCTCATGCCGTTACACTCCCTCTCTCTCACACTGGCCCTCACCCACTCTCTCTCAGACACATGCCCTCTCTCTCCCTCCCTTCTCTCTCTTCTCTGCCTCTCTCGATCTCTCTCTCACTCCTGCCCCTCTCTTCTCGCTCTCTCTCTTCTCTCTCTCTTTTCTCTCCCTCTCTGTCTTCTCTCTCCCTCTCTCTCCTCCCTCCCTCTCTCTCTCTCTCTCTCTCAAGACCTCAAATCCTCTATCTCTCCCACGCCCTTGAACACTCCCTCTTTCTCTCATGCCCTTTAACCCTCCCTCTCTTTCTCACACCCTCAAACCCTTTCTGATGCCCTCAAACTCTGTCTCTCTCTCAGGTCCTCAAACCCTCTATCTCTCTCTCCACTGCCCACAAACTCTCTCTCTCTCACATGCCCTCAAACCATCTCCCTCTCTCCTACCTTAAACTCTCTCTCTCATGCCCTCAATCCCTCTCTCACGCCTTTGAACCCTCTCTCTCATGCCTTCCGCCCATCTCTGTCCCTGTCTCATGTATTCAAACTGTCTCTCTCTCTGTCACACCCTCCAACCCTCTGTCTTTCTCTCGCAAACCCTCAAAACCTCTCTGTCTCTCTCATGCCCTAAAACTCTCTCACTCTCTCTCACACCCTCAAAAGGCCTCTCTTTCTCGCATGGCCTCAAACCCTCTCACTATCACTCATGCCCTCAAACCCTCTCTCTCTCATGCCCTCAAACCCTCTCTCTCTCTCTCACACGCCCTCCAACCCTCCATCTCTCTCTTTCAAACCATCAAACCCTGTCTCTCTCAAGCCTTCAATACCTCTATCTCTCTCTCTCACCCTCAAACTTCTCTCTCTCTCATTTCCTCAAACACTTTCTCTCAGACCCTCAAACCCTCTCCCTTTCTCTCTCACACCCTCAAACCCTATCTCTCCCTCTCATGCCCTCCAACACACGATCTCTCTCTCTCATACCCTCAGATCTTCTCTCTCTCATGCCCTCGAATCCTGTGCTCCTCTCCAGCCCTCAAAACTTCTCTCTCTCTCATGCCATTACCCTCTCTCTCTCTCACGCTTTCAAACCCTCTCTCTCTCTCTCTCTCTCATGTCCTCAAACCCTCTGTCTCTCTCTTTCACACCCTCAAATGCTCGCTCTCTCTTTCTCAGACCCTGAAATTTTCTCCCTCTTATGCCCTATTACCCTTCCATGCCCTCTCATGCCCTCAAACCCTCCACCTCTCTCTCAAGCCCACAAATCCTCCCTCTCTCTCGCCATTAAACCCTCTCTCTGATGGCCTCAAATCCTCTCTCTCAGACACCCTCAAACATTCTCCCTCTCTCTCATGCCCTGAAACTCTCTCTGTCTCTCTCACGCCCTGAAACTCTCTTTCTCTCACGCCCTCAAACCCTTTCTCTTTCGCCCACACCCTCAAACCGTCTGCCTCTCTCTTATGGCCTTAAACCCTCGCTCTCTCTCTCTCTCTCTCTCTCATGCTCTCAGTCCCTCTCTCTCAACCCTTCGAGCCCTCTTACTCTCTCTCCCGCCTTCCGACTTCATTTGTCTCTCTCTCTCACACTCACAAACCCTCTTTCACCCTCACCCACCCTCAAACCCTCTCTCACCCTCATCCACCCTCAAACCCTCTCTCACCCTCACCCACCCTCAAACCCTCTCTCACCCTCACCCACCCTCAAACCCTCTCTCATACCCTCAAACACTCTCTTTCTCATTCACGCCCTGAACCCCCCTCTCTTTCTCTCATGCCCTCCAACCCTGTGCCTCTCTCTCTCAAGCCCTCAAACCCTCTCTTTCTCTCATGCCCTCTTACCCTCCGTCTCATTCTCATGCCCTCAAACCCACTCTCTCACACGTCCTCAAACCCTCCCTCCCGCCGTCACACCATCCCTCCCTCCCTCAGGCCCTCACACCCTCCCTCAGGCCCTCACACCCTCCCTCCCTCTCCCCCTTTCCTGCTCCCTCCCTCCCACACCCTCTCCCTCTCTGTCCCTCTCCCTCCCTCTCTCTCCCTCTCCTCCCTCCCTCTCTCTCTCTCCTTCCCTCCCTCCCTCACTCCCTCTCATTCTCCCTCCCTCCCTTCCTCTCCCTCCCTCTCCCACCCTCCATCTACCTCTCCCTCCCTCTCAATCCCTCTCCTTCTCTCCCTATCCAACTGCCTCCCTCCATCTCTCACCCTCCCTCTCCCACTCCCACCCTCTCTCTCCCATTCCCTCCCTGTCCCACTCCCTCTCACACTTTCCATCTGCCTCCCTCCCTCCCTCTCTCCGTCCCCCTCTCTCTCCCTCTCATACTTCCTCCCTCCCTCCTTCTCCCTCCCTCCTTCTACCTCCCACTCCCTCCCTCTCTCCCTCCGTCTACTCCCTCTCCCTCCCTCCCCCTCCCTCCCTCCTTCTCCCTCTCTCCCTCCTTCCCTCTCCTGCTTCCAACCTCCCTCCATCTGCCGCTCCTTCCCCGTTCCTCCCTCCTGCTCCCTCTCTCCCACCCTCCCTCTCCCTCCCTCCGTCTCACCCTACCTAGTTGTCCCTCTAGCTCTCCCTCCCCCTCTCTCCCTCTCACCCTCCGTCTACTCCCTCTCCCTCCCTCCCACCTTCTCCCTCTCTCCCTCCCTCTCCCTCTCTCCCTGCCTCCCTCTCCCGCTTCCAACATCCCTCCCGCTGCCTCTCCTTCCCCCTCTCTCCCTACCTCCCTCTCCCTCCCTCCATCTCCCTCTCGCTCCCACGCTCCCTCCCTCCCTCTCCCTCTCTCCCTCTCCCCCGGTGTCCCTATCTCTCCCTCCCTCCCTCTCCCACACCCTCTCTCCCTCTCCCTGTCTCCCTCTCTCCCTTTCCCTCTCCCTCCCTCCCTCTCTCTCCCTCTCCCTCCCTCCCACACCCTCTCCCTCCCTCCCACACCCTCTCCCTCTCTGTCCCTCTCCCTCCCTCTCCCTCTCTCCTTCCCTCCCTCCCTCACTCCCCCTCTCCCTCCCTCCCTCTCCTTCCCTTCCTCTTCCTCCCTCTCCCACTCCCTCCCTCCCTCTACCTCTCACTCCCTCTCCATCCCTCCCACTTTCTCCCTCCCTCCCTCTCCATCCCTCACCTTCCCTCCCTCTCCAACTGCCTACCTCCATCTCGCTCCCTCCCTCTCCCACTCCCTCCCTGTTCCTCTCCTCCCTATTGCTCTGCCTCCCTAACCCTCTCTCTCCTTCCCTCCCTCTCCATCCCTTTCCCGCTCCCTCCCTCCCTTTCGATCTGCATCTCTCCCTCCCTCCTTCCCCCTCCCTCTCTCTTTCCCTCCCCCTCACTCTCCATCTCCCTCCCTCCCTCCGTTTCCCTCTCCCTCCCTCCATTTCCCTCTCCCTCCCTCCCCCTCCCTCTCCCTCCCTCACACTCCCTCCCTCCTTCTACCTCCCACTCCCTCCTCCTCCCTCTCCCACTCCCAATCTCCCTCACTCCCTCCCTGTCCCTCTTCCACCCTCCCTCTCCCTCCCTCCGTCTCACCCTCCATCTCTCTCCCTGTCTCCCTCTCCCTCACTCCCTTTCCCTCCCTGCCTCTACCTCTCCCTCCCTCCATCTACCTCTCCCTCCCTCTAGCTCTCCCTCCCTCTCCATCCCTCTGCCTCCCCCTCCCTCTCTCCCTCCCTCCCTCTCCCTCCCCCACATTCCCTCTCCCTCCCTCCCACTGCCTCCCTTTCCCACACCCTCGCTCACCCTCCCGCCCTCTCCCTTCCTCCCTCCCTCTCTCTCCCTCCCTGCGCTCTCCCTCTGCCTCACTCTCTCTCCTCCCCTCTCCCTCTCCTGCTTCCTCAATCCCTCCCTATCACTCCCTCCCCCTCCCCATCTCCCTCCCTCCCTCTCCCTCCTCTACCTCTCCCTCCCACGCTCCCTCTCCCTCTCTGTCCCACTCCCTCCCTCTCTCCCTCCCACTCTCTCTCCCTTCCTATATCTCCCTCCCTACCTCTGACGGTCTCCCTCTCCCTCCCTCTCCCTCACCCCTCCTCTCTCCCTCTCCCACCCCCTCCCTCTCCCTCCCTCCCTCTCCCACCCCCTCCCTCTCCCTCCCTCCACCTCCCTCCCCCTCCCTCTCTCTCCCTCCCTCCCACCCCCTCCCTCTCCCTCCCTCCCTCTCCCACCCCCTCCCTCTCCCTCCCTCCGCCTCCTTCCCCCTCCCTCTCTCACCCTCCCTCCCTCTCCCTCACACGTTCTCCCTCTCTCCCTCCATCCCTCTCTCCCTCCCTCCCTCTCCCTCCCTCTACGTCCCACTCCCTCCCACTCCCTCCTTCCCACTCTATCTCCCGCCCCCTCCCTCCCTTTCCCTCTCGTTCCCTCTCCATCCGTCTCCCTCCCTTTCCCTCTCTCCCACACTCCCTCTCCCTCCCTTTCCCTCACCCCTTCCACCTTCCTCTCCCTCGCTCTCTCTATCCCTCCCTCTCACTCTCCCTCCTTAACCCTCTCTCTCCCTCCCTCCCCCTCGCTCCCACTCCCTCTCCCTCTCCCTCCCACCCTCTCCCTCCCTCTCCTACTCCCTCCCTCTCTCCCTCTACTTCCCTCTCCCTTTCCCTCCCTCCCTCTACCTGTCTCCCTCTCCCTCCTCTCGCTCACCCTCCCTCCCTCTCCCACACCCTCCCTCCCTCTCCCACTCCCTCCCTCCCTCTGCCTGTCTCCCTCTCCCTCCCTCACCCTCAACCTCCATCCCGCCCCCTCCCTCACACCCTCTCCCTTTCCCTCCCTCTCCCACTCCCTCTCCTTCCCTCCCTCTCCCACTCCCTCTCTCCCCTTCTCTCCATCCATCTACTTCTCCCTCCCTCTCTCTCCCTCCCTCCCCCTCTCCCTCCCTCGTTCTACCTCTCCCTCCCCCTCCCTGTCCCTCTCCCTCCCTCTACATCTCCCTCCCTCCCTCTCCCACACCCTGCCTCCCTCTGCCTGTCTCCCTCTCCCTCCCTCACCCTCAACCTCAATCCCTCCCCCTCCCTCACACCCTTTCCCTTTCCCTCCCTCTCCCTCTCTCCCTCTCCCACTCGCTCTCTCCCCCTTCTCTCCGTACATCTACTTCTCCCTCCCTCGCTCTACCTCTCCCTCCCCCCTCCCTCTATCTCTCCCTCCCTCTCCCTCACCCACCATCTCTTTCCCTGTTCCCCTCTTCCTCCCTCTGCCTCCGTCCCTCCCCTCCCACCCTTTCACTGTCCCTCCTCTCCTTCCCTCCCTCTCCCACTCCCTCCCTCTCTCCCTCTCCTTCCCTCTCCCTTTCCCTTCCTCCCTATAACTCGCCTGCCCTCTCCCTCCCACCCTCTCACCCTCCCTCCCTTTCTTTCCCTCCTGTTCCCTCCCTCCCTCTACCTCTCCTGCCCTCTCCCTCCCTGTCCCTCTCCCAGCCTCCCTCCTCCTCCATCCCTCTACCTCTCCCTTCCTCCCTCGCCCGCTTCCTCCCTCCCTCCCTCTCCCTCTCCCTCCCTCCCGCTACCTCCCTCCTTCACTCTCCCCTACCTCCTCCCTCCCTCTCCCTCCCTCTCACTCCTTCCCTCTCCTTCCTTCCCTCGCCCATTCCCTCGCTCTCCCTGCCTCCCTCTCCCTCCCACCCTCTCCCTCTCCCTGACACTCTCTCCCTCCCTGTCCCTCTCGCTCCCTTTAACTCTCACTCCTGCCCCCTCTCCCTCCCTCCCTCTACCTCTCCCTCCCTCTCCCTCCCTCTACCTCTCCCTCCCTCTCCCTCCCTTTTCCACTCCCTCCCTTTGCCTCTCTCTCCCTCCCTCTCATGCCTTTTCCCTCTCTCCCACCCTCTCTCTCCCTCCCTCTCCCACACCCATTCCCCCTCCCTCCCTCTGCCTCCCTCCCCCTCTCTCTCCCTCCTTCCCTCTCTCTCCCTCTCTCTCCCTCCCTCTCCCTCTCGCTCCCTCTCCCTCCCTCCCTTTCCATCTCCCTCTCTCGCTCCTTCGCTCTTCCGCTTCCTCCCTGTCCTTCACTCCGTCTCCCACTCCCTCCCTCTCCCCCCTCCCTCTGTCCCACTCCCTCCCTCTCTCTCCCTCCCTCACCCTCCCTCTCCCTACCACACCCTCTCTCCCTCTCCCACTCCATCCCTCTCCCTCTCCTTCCCTCCATCTCCCAATCACACCCTCCCCCTCCCAGTCACTCCCTCCCTGTCACTCTCCCTCGCTCCCTCCCTCTCCCTCCCACCCTCTCCCTCCCACCCTCTCCGTCTCTCTCCCTCTCCCTCCCTCTCCCTCCCTTTCCCTCCCTCTCCTTCCCTCCCTCCCTCTCCTTCCCTCCCTCTCCCAATCCCTCCCTCCCGGTCCCTCACCCTCCCTCCCTCCCTCTCCCTCCATCTCCCTTCCTCTCTCTCTCTCCCTGTTAACCCCTCCCTCCATCCCTTCCTCTCCCTCCCACCCCCTCCCTCTCACTACCTTCCTCTCACTCCCTTCCCTCCCTTACCCTCTCTCTCCCTCCCTCTCACTCCTCTTCCCTTTCTCCCATCCTCTCTCTCCCTCCCTTCCTTTCCCTCTCCCTCCCTCCCTCAATCTCTCCCTCCCCCTCCCTCTCCATCCCTCCGTCTCAGCCTCCCTCCCTCTCTGTCTCCCTCCCTCCGTTTCACCCTCCTTCCCTCTCCCTCTCCCTCCTTTTCCCTCTCCTCTTTCCCTTTCCCTCTCCATTCCTCTCCCTCCCTACCACACCGTCCCTCCCTTCCTCTCCCTCTCCCACTCCCTCCCTCTCCCTCCCTCCCTCTCCCTCACACGTTCTCCCTCTCTCCCTCCATCCCTCTCTCTCCCTCCCTCCCTCTCCCTCCCTCTATGTCCCACTCCCTCCCACTCCCTCCTTCCCACTCTATCTCCCGCCCCCTCCCTCCCTTTCCCTCTCGTTCCCTCTCCATCCCTCTCCCTCCCTTTCCCTCACCCCTTCCACCTTCCTCTCCCTCGCTCTCTCTATCCCTCCCTCTCACTCTCCCTCCTTAACCCTCTCTCTCCCTCCCTCCCCCTCGCTCCCACTCCCTCCCTCTCCCCATCCCACACTCCCTCTTCCTCCCTCCCTCTCCCTCTTGCTCCATCCCTCTATCCCTCCCTCTCTCTCTCCATCCCTCCCTCTCTCCCACTTCCTCTCCTTCCCTCCCTCTCACCCTCCCTCCCTCTGCCTGTCTCCCTCTCCCTCCCTCTTCCTCACCCACCCTCCCTCTCACTCACCCTCCCTCCCTGTCCCTGTCCCTCTCCATCCCTCTCCCTCACCCTCCTTCCCTCACCCTCCCCCTCCCTCCATCTGACTGTCTCCCTCTCCCTCCCTCATCCTCAACCTCCCTCTCTCCCTCTCACGCCACCTCCCCCTCCCTCCCTCCCCCTCCCTCTCCCTCACGCCCACTCACACCCTCTCCCTTTCCCTCCCTCTCCTTCCCTCCCTCTCCCACTCCCTCCCTCCCACTCCCTCCCTCCATCTACCTCTCCCTCACCCTACATCTCTCTCCTGCTGCCTCCCTCCCTCCCCCTCCCACCCTTTCCCTCTCCCTCTCCCTCCCACCCTCTCCCTCCCTCTCCCACTCCCTCCCTCTACTTCCCTCTCCCTCCCACCCTCTACCTGTCTCCCTCTCCCTCCTCTCGCTCACCCTCCCTACCTCTCCCACACCCTCCCTCCCTCTCCCACACCCTCCCTCCCTCTGCCTGTCTCCCTCTCCCTCCCTCACCCTCAACCTCCATCCCTCCCTCTCACTCCACCTCCCACTCCATCCCTCCCCTCCCTCTCCCTCTCACCCTCTCCCTTTCCCTCCCTCTCCCTCTCTCCCTCTCCCACTACCTCTCTCCCCCTCTCTCCGTCCATCTACTTCTCCCTCCCTCTCTCTCCCTACCACCCTCTCCCACTCCCTCCCTCCTCTCCCAGTCCCTCCCTCCTCTCCCTCCCTTTCCCTCACCCACCATCTCTCTCCCTGTTCCCCTCTCCCTCCCTCTGCCTCCGTCCCTCCCCTCCCACCCTTTCACTGTCCCTCCTCTCCTTCCCTCCCTCTCCAACTCCCTCCCTCTCTCCCTCTCCTTCCCTCTCCCTTTCCCTTCCTCCCTCTAACTCGCCTGCCCTCTCCCTCCCACCCTCTCACCCTCCCTCCCTTTCTTTCCCTCTCCTTCCCTCCCTCTCCAACTCCCTCCCTCTCTCCCTCTCCTTCCCTCTCCCTTTCCCTTCCTCCCTCTAACTTGCCTGCCCTCTCCCTCCCACTCCCTCTCCCTCACCCTCCATCTCTCTCCCTCTGCCTCCCTCCCTCCCCCCACCCTCTCCCCCTCCCTCCCTTTCCTTCCCTCCCGTTCCCTCCCTCCCTCTACCTCTCCCGCCCTCTCCCTCCCTCCCGCTACCTCCCTCCTTCATCCTCCCCCTAGCTCCTCCCTCCCTCTCTGTCCCTCTCACTCCCTCCCTCTCCTTCCCTCCCTCGCCCATTCCCTCCCTCTCCCTCCCTCCCTCTCCCTCCCTCTACCTCTCCCTCCCTCCCTCCACCTCTCCCACCCACCCTCTCCCTCTCCCTCCCTCTCCCTCTCTCCCTCTACTTCGACCTCCTTCTCACTCCCCGTCCTCTCGCTCCATCCCTCTCCCTCCCTCTACCTCTCCCTCCCTCCATCTAACTCTCGCTCCATCTCGCTCTCTGGCCGTCTCCTTCCCTCCCTCTACCTCTCCCTCTCACTATATCCCTCTGTCTCCCTCACCCTCCATCTCCCTCCCTGTCCCCCTCCCTCACCCTCCCAAGCTCTCCCTCTCCCTCCCTGTCCCTCTCCCTCCCTCCCTCTACCTCTCCCTCCCTACCTCCCCCTCACCCTCCCTCTCCCTCACCCTCCCTCCCTCTTCCTCCCACCCTCCCTCCCTCTCCCTCCCTTCCTCTCCCTCTCCCTCCCTATCTCCCCTCCCTCCCTCCCTCTCCCATTCCCTCCCACTCCCTCACCCTCCCTCACCCTCCCTCCCTCTCCCTCCCTCTCCCTCCCTCTCCCTCCCACTCCCTCTCCCTCCCACTCCCTCTCCCTCCCTCCCACTCCCTCTCCCTCCCACTCCCTACCTCCCTCTCCCTCTCTCCATCCCACCCTCCCTCTCCCTCTCTCTCCATCTCCCTCCCTCCCCTGCCCTCCCTCCCCCTCCCTCCCCTCTCTCTCCGTCCCCCTCCCTCCCTCCCCTCTCTCTCCGTCCCCCTCCCTCTCTCTCCGTCCCCCTCCCTCTCTCCCTCCCTTCGTCTGCCTGTCTCCCTCTCCCTTTTTCCCTCTCCAACCATCTCCCTCACCCTCTCTCCCTCTCCCTCTCCCACCCCCTCCCTCTCCCTCCCTCCCTCCCTCCCTCTCCCTCCGTCCCTCTCCCTCCCTCCCCTCTCTCTCCGTCCCCCTCCCTCCCCTCTCTCTCCGTCCCCCTTCCTCCCTCTCTCTCCCTCCCTCTTCCTCTCCCTCCCTTCCCTCCATCTCTCTCTCCCTCCCCCTCCCTCCCACTCACACCCTCTCCCTCTCCCTCCCTCTCTCTACCTCTCTCCCTCACCCTCTCCTTCCCTCCCTCTCCCACTCTCCCCCTCTCACTCCCTCCCTCTACTTCTCCCTCCCTCTCTCTCCCACCCTCTCCCTCCCTCTCCTACTCCCTCCCTCCTTCTACCTCACCCTCCCTCTCCTTCCCTGTCCCTCTCCCTCCTGCTACCTCTCCCACCCTCCCACTCCCTCCCTCCATCTCTCTCCCTGTTCGCCTCTCTCTCCCTCTACCTCCCTCCCTCCCCCTCCCACCCTTTCCCTCTCCCTCACCCTCTCTCCTTCTCCTTCCCTCCCTCTCCCACTTCCTCCCTCCCTCCCTCTCCCTCCTTCCCTCTCCCTTTCCCTCCCTCCCTCTACCTCTCCCGCCCTCTCCCTGCCTGTCCATCTCCCTCTCCCTCCCTCCCTCCATCTCCCTCCCTCTCACTCCTTCCCTCCCTAGCCCATTCCCTCGCTCTCCCTCCCTCCCTCTCCCTCCCACCCTCACCCTCCCACCCTCACCCTCTCCCTGAAACTCTCTCCCTCCCTGTCCCTCTCCCTCTCTCCCTCACCCTCCATCTCTCCCCTTGTTCCCATCTCCCTCCCTCTACCTCACTCCCTCCCACTCCCACCCTATCCCTCTCCCTCCCACCCTCTCCCTCTCCCTCCCACCCTCTCCCTCTCCCTCCCACCCTCTCCCTCCCTCTCCCTCCCTCCCTCTCTCCCGCTTCCTCTTCTTCCCTCCCTCTCCCCCTCCCTCCCAATATCTACCTCCCTCCCTCTCCCTCACCTTTCCTCCCTCTGCCTGTCTCCCACCCCCTCCTCTCACTCACCCTCCCTCCCTCCCTCTCCCTCACCCTCCGTCCCTCTCCCTCCCTCACCCTCCCTCCCTCTGACTGTCTCTCTCTCACTCTCTCCCTCCCCCTCCATCTACCTCTCCCACCCTCCCCCTGTCCCTCACTCGCTCTACCTCTCGCTCCCTCTCCCTCCTTCTACCTCTCCCTCCCTCTCCCTCACCCTCCATCCCTCCCCTGTTCCCCTCTCCCTCCCTCTGCCTCTCCCTCCCTCCTTTTCCCTCTCCCTCCCTCCTTTTCCCTCTCCCTCCCTCCCTTTCCCTCTCCCTCCCTCCCTTTCCCTCTCCCTCCCTCCCTTTCCCTCTCCCTCCCTTTCCCTCTCCCTCCCTCCCTTTCCCTCTCCCTCCCTCCCTTTCCCACTCTCTCTCCCTCATTCCCTCTCCCACTTACTCCCTCTACCTCTCCCTCCCTGTCTCTCTCCCTCCCTCCCTCTCTTTCCCTCCCTCTACCTCCCTCCCTACCTCTTCCTCACCCTCCCTCTCCCTTCCTCTCTACCTCCCACCCTCTTTCCCACTCCCCACTCCCTCCCTCTCCCTCCCCCACCCTTCCTCTCCCTCCCTCCCTCTCCCTCCCTACCTCCCCCTCCCCCCTCCCTCTCCCACTCCCTCCGTGTACCTCTCCCTCGCTCCCACCCTCCCTCTACCTCTCCCTCCCTTTCCTTCCCTACCTCTCCCTACCTCTCCCTCTCCCTCCCGCTACTTCTACCTCCTTCTCCCTCCCTGTCTCTCTCGCTCCCTCCCTCTTCCTCCCCCTCCATCCCTCTACCTCTCCCTCTCTCTATATCACTCCCTTTCCCCTCCCCCTCCCTCCCTCCCCCTCCCTACCTCACCCTCCCTCACTCCCCCTCCCTACCTCTCCCTCATCCTCCCTCTCCTTCCCTCTCTACCTCCCACCCTCTTTCCCACTCTCCCACTCCCTCTCCCTCCCTCCCTCCCTCTATCTCTCCCTCCTCTCCCTCCTACCCTCTCCTTCCCTCCCTCTCCCACACCCTCCCTCCCTCTCCCTCCCTCTCCCTCTCCCTCCCTCTCTCTGCCACTCCCTCAAAACCTCTCCCTCTCCCACCCTCTCCCTCCCTCTCACCCTCTCCCTCCCTCTCTCTCTTTCCCTCCCACTCCCACTCCTTCCCTCCCTCTCTCTCCCTCCCACTTCCCCCAGTGACCCTCTCTCTCCCTCCCTCTCCCTCCCTCTCACTCTCCCTCCCTCCCTCTCTCCCTATCGCTCTCCCTCCCTAACCCTCTCTCCCTAACCCTCTCCCTCCCAAGATCTCCCTTGACCTCCCGCTCCTTCCCTCCCTCTCCCATTCCCTCACTCCCTCCATCTTCCCCTCCCTCTCCCTCCCTCCCTCTATCTCTCCCTCCTCTCCCTCCTACCCTCTCCTTCCCTCCCTCTCCCACACCCTCCCTCCCTCTCCCTCCCTCTCCCTCTCCCTCCCTCTCTCTGCCACTCCCTCAAAACCTCTCCCTCTCCCTCCCTCTCACCCTCTCCCTCCCTCCCTCTCCTTCCCTCCCACTCCCACTCCTTCCCTCCCTCTCTCTCCCTCCCACTTCCCCCAGTGACCCTCTCTCTCCCTCCCTCTCCCTCCCTCTCACTCTCCCTCCCTCCCTCTCTCCCTATCGCTCTCCCTCCCTAACCCTCTCTCCCTAACCCTCTCCCTCCCAAGATCTCCCTTGACCTCCCGCTCCTTCCCTCCCTCTCCCATTCCCTCACTCCCTCCATCTTCCCCTCCCTCTCCCTCCCTCCCTCTCTCTACCTCTGCCTCCCCCTCCCTCCCTGTCCCTCTCCCAACCCTCCCTCCCCATCTCTCTCCCTTCTCTCTCTCCCTCCCCCTCCCTCTGCCTCACTCTCTCTCCCTCTCCTGCTTCCTTCCTCCCTCTCCTCCTCTCCCTCCCTCTCCCCCTCCATCTGCCTCTCCCACCCTCCCCCGTCCCTCACTCGCCCTACCTCTCGCTCCCTCTCCCTCCTTCTACCTCTCCCTCCCTCTCCCTCACCCTCCATCTCTCCCCCTGTTCCCCTCTCCCTCCCTCTGCCTCCCACCCTCTCCCTCTCCCTCCCTCCTTTTCCCTCTCCCTCCCTCCCTTTCCCTCTCCCTCCCTCCCTTTCCCTCTCCCTCTCACTCCCACCCTCTCCTTCCCTCCCTCGCTCTCACTCCCTCCCACCCTCACCCTCTCCCTCCCACTCTCTCCCTCCCTCTACCTCTCAATCCCTCCCCCTCTCCCTCCCATCTCTACCTCTGCATCCCTCTCCCTCCCTCCCTCCCTCACCCTCCATCTCTCTTCTTGTTCCCCTCTCCCTCCCTCCCCCTCCCACCCACTCCCTCTCCCTCAATCTGCTTCCCTCCCTCTCCCTCCCTGTCCCTCTCCTTGCCTCCCTCTACCTCTCCCTCCCTCCCTCTCCCTCATCCTCCCTCCCTCTCCCTCAACCTCCCTCCCTCTCCCTCACCCTCCCTCCCTCTCCCTCACCCTCCCTCTCACTCCCTCTCCCTCCCTCTCACTCCCTCCCTCTCTACCTCCCACCCTCCTTACAACTCTCTCCCTCCCCCTCATTTCCTCTCTCTCCCTCCCTCTCCCACTCTCCCTCTCCCACTCCCTCCCTTTCTCTCTCCCTCCCTCCCTCCAACACTGCCTCCACTCCCTCGCACCCTCTCCTTTCCTCCCCCTCCCTCTGCCTCCCTAGCTCTCCCTCCCTCTACCTCTCACTCCCTCCCCTCTCCCTCCCCCTGTCCCTCCCTCGCTCTACCTCTCCCTCCCTCTCTCTCCCTCTACCTCTCCCTCCCTCCCTCTACCTCTCACTCCCTCCCTCCCCTCTCCCTCCCTCTACCTCTCCCTCCCTCTCCCTCCCACCTTCTCCCTCTCCTTCCCTCTCACTTTCACTCCCTCCCTCTACCTCTCCCTCCCTCTCCCTCACTGTCCCTCTCCCTTCCTCTGCCTCTCCCTCCCTCTCCCTCCCACCTTCTCCCTCTCCTTCCCTCTCACTTTCACTCCCTCCCTCTACCTCTCCCTCCCTGTTCCTCTCCCTTCCTCTACCTCTCCCTCCCTCCCTCTACCTCTCCCTCCCTCCCTCCACCTCTCCCTCCCTCCCTCCACCTCTCCCTCCCTCTCCCTCTCTCCCTCTACTTCTACTTCCTTCTCACTCCCTGTCCCTCTCGCTCCATCCCTTTCCCTCCCTCTACCTCTCCCTCCCTCCATCTACCTCTCGCTCCATCTCGCTCTCTGGCCGTCTCCTTCCCTCCCTCTACCTCTCCCTCTCACTATATCCCTCTGCCTCCCTCACCCTCCATCTCCCTCCCTGTCCCTCTCCCTCACCCTCCCAAGCTCTCCCTCTCCCTCCCTCCCTCTACCTCTCCCTCCCTACCCCCCACCCTCCCTCTCCCTCACCCTCCCAAGCTCTCTGTCTCCCTCCCTGTCCCTCTCCCTCCCTCCCTCTACCTCTCCCTCCCTACCCCCCTCACCCTCCCTCTCCCTCACCCTCCCTCCCTCTCCTTCCCCCACCCTCCCTCTCTCTCCCTCCCTTCCTCTCCCTCTCCCTCCCTATCTCCCCTCCCTCCCTCCCTCTCCCACTCCCTCCCTCTCCCTCACCCTCCCTCCCTCTCCCTCCTCTCCCTCCCACTCCCTACCTCCCTCTCCCTCTCTCCATCCCACCCTCCCTCTCCCTCTCTCTCCATCCATCTCCCTCCCTCCCCTGCCCTCCCTCTCCCTCCCTCCCCTCCCTCTGTCCCTCCCTTTGTCTGCCTGTCTCCCTCTCCCTTTTTCCCTCTCCATCCATCTCCGTCACCCTCTCTCCCTCTCCCTCCCTCCCTCTCCCTCCGTCCCTCTCCCTCCCTCCCCTCTCTCTCCGTCCCCCTCCCTCCCTCTCTCTCTCCCTCCCTCTTCCTCTCCCTCCCTTCCCTCCATCTCTCTCTCCCTCCCCCTCCCTCCCACTCACACCCTCTCCCTCTCCCTCCCTCTCTCTACCTCTCTCCCTCACCCTCTCCTTCCCTCCCTCTCCCACTCTCCCCCTCTCACTCCCTCCCTCTACTTCTCCCTCCCTCTCTCTCCCACCCTCTCCCTCCCTCTCCTACTCCCTCCCTCCTTCTACCTCACCCTCCCTCTCCTTCCCTGTCCCTCTCCCTCCTGCTACTTCTCCCACCCTCCCACTCCCTCACCCTCCATCTCTCTCCCTGTTCCCCTCTCTCTCCCTCTAACTCCCTCCCTCCCCCTCCCACCCTTTCCCTCTCCCTCACCCTCTCTCCTTCTCCTTCCCTCCCTCTCCCACTTCCTCCCTCCCTCCCTCCCCCTCCTTCCCTCTCCCTTTCCCTCCCTCCCTCCCTCTACCTCTCCCGCCCTCTCCCTGCCTGTCCCTCTCCCTCTCCCTCCCTCCCTCCCTCTCCCTCCCTCTCACTCCTTCCCTCCCTATCCCATTCCCTCGCTCTCCCTCCCAGCCTCTCCCTCCCACCCTCACCCTCCCACCCTCACCCTCTCCCTGACACTCTCTCCCTCCCTGTCCCTCTCCCTCTCTCCCTCACCCTCCATCTCTCCCCTTGTTCCCATCTCCCTCCCTCCCCCTCCCACCCTATCCCTCTCCCTCCCACCCTCTCCCTCCCTCTCCTTCCCTCCCTCTCTCACTCCTTCCCCACTCCCTCTGCCGCCCTCCCTCTCCCTCCCTCTCTCCCTCCCTCTCCTTCTCTCCCTCTTCCTCTTCTTCCCTCCCTCTCCCCCTCCCTCCCAATATCTACCTCCCTCCCTCTCCCTCACCTTTCCTCCCTCTGCCTGTCTCCCTCCCCCTCCTCTCACTCACCCTCCCTCCCTCCCCCTCACCCTCCGTCCCTCTCCCTCCCTCCCTCTGACTGTCTCTCTCCCTCTCACTCTCCCTCCCTACCTTTCCGTCTCCCTCCCACCCTCTCACTCCCCCTCCCTCTCCCTCTCTCCCTCCCCTTCCCTCTCCCTCGCTCTCCGTCCCACTCCCTCCCTCTCTCTCGCTTCGTCTGCCTGTCTTCCTCTCCCTCCCTCCCTCCCTCTCCATCCCTCTCCCTCCCTTTCCTTCACCACTTCCCCCTCCTCTCCCTTGCTCTCTCTATCCCTCCCTCTCACTCTCCCTCCTTAACCCTCCCTCCCACTCCCTCCCTCTTTCCCTCCCACCATCCCTCTCTCCCCCTCCCACCCTTCCTCTCTCTCCCCCTCCCACCCTCCCTCTCTCTCCCCCTCCCACCCTCCCTCTCTCTCCCCCTCCCACCCTCCCTCTCTCCCCCTCCCACCCTCCCTCTCTCTCCCCCTCCCACCCTCCCTCTCTCTGCCCCTCCCACCCTCCCTCTCTCTCCCTCCCTCCCTCCCTCTCCCTCCCTCCCTCCCTCTCCCTCTTGCTCCATCCCTCTATCCCTCCCTCTCTCTCTCCCACTTCCTCTCCTTCCCTCCCTCCCTCTCCCTCCCTCTTCCTCACCCACCCTCCCTCTCACTCACCCTCCCTCTCACTCACCCTCCCTCTCACTCACCCTCCCTCCCTGTCCCTGTCCCTCTCCATCCTTCTCCCTCACCCTCCTTCCCTCACCGTCCCCCTCCCTCCCTCATCCTCAACCTCCCTCTCTCCCTCTCACGCCACCTCCCTCTCCCTCCCTCCCCCTCCCTCCCTCCCCCTCTCTCTCCCTCCCTCTCTCCATCTCCAACACCCACAATTGCTCCATCCTCTTCTCCCCTCTTCCCTCACTCTCTCCCTGTGTCCCTACCTTCCTCCCTGCATCCTTCTCTCTCTCTCTACCTCTCTCTCCATCTCTTTCACCTACCCTGTTCCTCCCTCTCTCTCTCCCGCTCTCTGTCTCCCTCCCCCTCTCTCTGTCTCCCTCCCCCTCTCTCTGTCTTCCTCCCCCTCTCTCTGTCTCCCTCCCCCTCTCTGTGTCTCTCTCCCCCTCTCTGTGTCTCTCTCCCCCTCTCTGTGTCTCCCTCCCTCTCTCTCTGTTTCCCTCCCTCTCTCTCTGTTTCCCTTCCTCTCTCTGTTTCCCTCCCTCTCTCTCTGTTTCCCTCCCTCTCTCTCTCCATCTCCCTTCCCCCCTCTCTCTCTCTGTCCTCTCTGTCTGCCTCTCTCTGTCTCCCTCTCTCTCTCTCTCTCTCTCCCCATCTCTTTCACCTACTCTCACTCTCTCTCTATCTCCCTTTCTCTATCTCCCTCCCTTTTCTCTGTCTCCCATTCCTTTATCAACGCTCTGACCCTCTCTCCCATCACCCCTGCAGGATCATTGTCAGCGCTCCTCTTGAGATGAACCAGACTGGCACAAGAACTGGCAGAGTCTACAAGTGCAAGTATTCTACTTTGCCCTGCCATCCCCTGACTGCTCTGGGTAAGTCAACCTGGCTCTCTCCTTGTGCGAGCCACAGTGCTGATGGGCTATGGTGTGCATTGTGACCTTCCCAAGCTCATGCTGAAGCTCTGTGAGCCATCAGGCTAAGGGATTGAGGCGGAGGGGTCATGTTGCTATATGAGCCATCAGGGAGTCCAGGGTAGTGGATACATGGGCTTAAATCCCACCACAGTAAATAAATATGATAGCAAGAAAGGGTCTTGAATCAGAAGATGTCAAATCCATTTGGATGTAAGAAATAACAAGGGGAAGAAGACACTGGTGGGGATAGTCTGTAGGCTCCCTTTCAGTAGCTATACTGTAGGGCAGAGAATAAATCAGGCGATATTGAGGGCACCTAAAAATCATGGGTAACCTCAATCTTCATGTAGACTGGGAAAATCAAATTGGCAGAGGTAGCCACAGACAAGAATTCATAGAGTGTGTTCGGAACAGCTTCCTAGAACAATATGTTGTGGATCCAATGGGGGATCAGGCTGTTTTGGATCTGGTAATGTGTAATGGGGCAGGTTTAATAAATGATCTCAGAGTAAAGGATCCCCTTAGGAACAGTAACCATAACATGATGGAATTTAGCATTCCGTTTGAGAGAGAAACTTGGGTTGGAAACAAATGTGCCAAACTTAAATAAGGGTGATTACAAAGAAATGGGGGCAGAGTTAGCTGGAGTGGACTGGGAAAGGAGTTTAGCAGGAAAGACAGCTGATCAACAATGGCAGACCTTTAAGGAAGTAGTTTATGACTCTCAACAAAGATATGTCCCAGTGAGGAAAAAGGATCCTAGCAAAGGGATAAACCAACCAAGGACAGTATCAAATTGCAAGAGAAAACATACAATGTGGTAGATTAGTGGTAAGCCAGAAGATCGGGAAAGTTTTAAAAACCAACAAAAGATAACCAAAAAAATAATAGAGGGAGAAAATAAACTTTGAGGGTAAACTCGCAAGTAATATAAAAACGGACAGTAAGAGCTCATTTAACTATATAAAAAGGAAGAGAGAGGCCAAAGTCAACATACACCTCTTAGAGAATGGGGCTGGAGAGCAAACAATGGGGAACCAGGAAATGTTACAGGAGTTGAATAAATAAAGGCAAAATACTGAAACAAAAACAAAAAAATGCTGGAAAAAACTCAGCAGGTCTGACAGCATCGGTGGAGAGAAAGACAGAGTGAACATTTCAAGTCCAGAGAACTCTGAAGGCTCTCTGGCTCTGAAGAAGAGTCATACAGACTTGAAGAGTTGAATAAATACTTTGCTTCAGTCTTCACAGTAGAAGATACTAATAGCATTCCAAAAATACTAAATAATCATGGGGCAAAAGTTGGGGAGGAAATAAATACAACAACTATCACTAGAGAAAAAGTACTAGGGAAACTAATGGGGCTAAAGGCCAATAAGTCCCCTGGACCTGGTGGGTTGCATCCCAGGATATTAAAGGAAATAGGTACAGTGATACTGGATGCACTGGCAGTAATCTTCCAAGGATCCTTAGATTCTGGAAAAGCCCCAGAGGATCGGAAAATCTGTCAATGTAACACCCTAAGTCAAAAAGGGAGGGAGACAAAAAACAAGTAACTACCGGGCAGTTAGCTTAATATCTGTCATTGGGAAAATGTTGGAGTCTATTATAAAGGATGTAATGGTAGAGCATCTAGAAGTACATAATCTAATCAGCAAAGTCAGCATGGCTTCATGAAGAGGAACTCATGCCAAACACATCTATTAGAATTGTTTGAGGAGATAACAGAAAGATAGATAAAAGGGAACCAGTATATGTAATATATTTAGATTTCCAAAAGGCTTTCGATAAGGTACCGCACAAAAGTTAAGTAACAAGATAAGAGCCCATGGAGTTGGGGGTAGTATATTAGCATGGATAGAGGATTGGATAACTAATAGAAGGCAGAGAGTTGGGTAAGGGGGGCATTTTCAGGATGGCAACCTGTAACTAGTGGAGTGCCACAGGGATCAGTGCTGGGGTCTCAATTATTTACAATATATATTAATGACTTGGATGAGGGAAGTAAATGTACTATCGCTAAGTTTGCGGATGATACAAAAATAGGTGGGAAGGCAAGTGATGAGGATGACACAAGGAGAGTACAGGGGGATATAAACAGACTAAGTGAGTGGGCAAAAACTTGTTAGATGGAATATAATGTGGGAAAATGTGAGATTCTGCACATTGACAGGAAGATGAGAGGAGCTGAATATTATTTAAACGGAGAAAGCTGCAGCACAGAGAGATTTGGGAGTCCTCGGACATGAATCACAAAAAGCTAACATACAAGTTCAGCAGGTAATAGGGAAGGAAAATGGAATGTGGGCCTTTATTTCTAAGAGAATGGAATATAAAAATAGGGAGGTCTTGCTAAAACTAGTTAGCCCACACCTAGAACATTGTGAACAGTTTTGGTCCCTTTGTCTAAGGAAAGATATTCTGGCATTGGAGGCAGTCCAGAGAAGGTTCACTAGGTTGACCCTGGATATGGAGGGATTTTCTTATGAGGAGAGGTTGAGTGGGTTGGGCCTGTACTCATTGGAGTTTAGAAGAATGAGAGACGACCTTGTTGAAACATGTAAGATTCTTCGGGGGCTTGACAGGGTAGATGCTGAGAGGTCGTTTCCCCTTGTGGGAGAGTCTAGGACCAGAGGGCATAATCTCAGAGCAAGGGGTCACGCATTTAAAACAGAGATGAGGAGGAATTTCTCCTCTCAGAGGGTAGTGAATCTGTGGAATTCTTTCCCGCAGAGGGCTGGAGAGGTTGGGTTGCTGAGTATATTCGAGGCTGAGATAGACAGATCTTCATCTGCAAGGGGATCGAGGATAATGGGGGAAAGGCAGGAAAGTGGAGTTGAGAATTATTAGATCAGCCATGATCTCATTGAATGGTGGAGCAGACTAGATGGGCCGAATGGCCGACTTCTACTCCATCGTCTTATGGTCTAAATGGTGGAATTTCAAATACAATTTATAAATTCATGTAACCCCGTCCTGGACCCCAGACGCCAGACCCCACTCCCCGTCCCGGAACCCAGACCCCAGACCCCACCCCAGACCCCAGACGCCAAACCCCAGACCCCACTCCCCGTCCCGGACCCCAGACCCCAGACCCCACTCCCCGTCCCAGACCCCAGACCCCAGACCCCACCCCAGACCCCACTCCCCGTCCCAGACCCCAGACGCCAGACCCCACTCCCCGTCCCGGACCCCAGACCCCACTCCCCGTCCCGGACCCCAGACCCCACTCCCCGTCCCAGACCCCAGACCCCACTCCCCGTCCCAGACCCCAGACGCCAGACCCCACTCCCCGTCCCGGACCCCAGACCCCACTCCCCGTCCCGGACCCCAGACCCCACTCCCCGTCCCGGACCCCAGACCCCAGACCCCAGACCCCACTCCCCGTCCCGGACCCCAGACCCCAGACCCCACTCC
>NC_054498.1:30767891-30807379 GCF_017639515.1 Carcharodon carcharias
TGTGAGGGTGTGTGTTTGAGGGTGTGTGTGTGAGGGTGTGTGTGTGAGGGTGTGTGTGTGAGGGTGTGTGTGTGAGGGTGTGTGTGTGAGGGGGGTGTGTGTGAGGATGTGAGTGTGCGTGTGTGAGGGTGTGTGTGTGAGGGTGTGTGTGTGAGGGTGTGTGTTTGAGGGTGTGTGTGTGTGAGGGTGTGTGTGTGAGGGTGTGTGTTTGAGGGTGTGTGTGTGTGTGTGTGCGAGGGGGTGTGTGTGAGGGTGTGTGTGTGTGGGTGTGTGTGAGGGGGTGTGTGTGTGAGGGGGTGCGTGTGAGGGGTTGCGTGTGAGGGGGTGCGTGTGTGGGGGTGTGTGTGTGTGTGTGTGTGAGGGTGTGTGTGTGTGTGGGGGGGTGTGTGTGTGTAAGGGTCTGTGTGTGAGGGTCTGTGTGTGAGGGTGTGTGTGTGAGGGGGTGCGTGTGAGGGTGTGTGTGTGGGGGGGGAGTGTGTGAGAAGGTTTGTGTGGGGGTTTGTGTGTTTGAGGGTGTGTGTGTGAGGGGGTGTGTGTGGGGGTTGTGTGAGAGTCTGTGTGTGGGGGTGTGTGTGTGAGGGTGTGTGTGTGGCGGTTTGTGTGTGTGAGGGGGTGTGTGTGAGAGGCTGTGTGTCAGGGCTGTGTGTGAGGGTGTGTGTGTGAGGGGGTGTGTTTGAGGGTGTGTGTGGGGGGGGGAGTGTCTGTGTGAGGGTGTTTGTGAGGGTGTGAGTGTGAGGGTGTGTGGGTGTGTGTGTGGGGGTGTGTGTGTGAGGGTGTGTGTGTGGGGGATGTGTGTGTGAGGGGGGAGTGTCTATGTGAGGATGTTTGTGAGGGTGTGAGTGTGAAGGGGTGTGTGTGTGAGGGTGTGTGTGTGTGTGAGGGTGTGTGTGTGGGTGTGTGTGTGTGTGAGGGTGTGTGTGTGAGGGGGGAGTGTCTGTGTGAGGGTGTTTGTGAGGGTGTGAGTGTGAGGGGGTGTGTGAGGGTGTGTGTGTGAGGGGGGAGTGTCTGTGTGAGGGTGTTTGTGAGGGTGTGTGTGTGAGGGTGTTTGTGAGGGTGTGAGTGTGAGGGTGTGTGTGTGGGGGGGTGTTTGTGAGGGTGTGTGTGTGTGAGGGGGGAGTGTCTGTGTGAGGGTGTTTGTGAGTATGAGAATGTGAGGGTGTGTGTGTGTGTGAGGGGGAGTGTGTGTGAGGGGGAGTGTGTGTGAGGGGGTGTGTGTGTGAGGGGGTGTGTGTGTGAGGGGGTGTGTGTGACGGTGTGTGCGTGAGGGTGTGTGTGTGAGGATGTGTGTGTGTGAGAGGGTGTGTGTGTGAGGGGGTGTGTGTGTGAGAGGGTGTGTGTGTGTGAGGGGGTGTGTGTGAGAGGGTGTGTGTGTGAGGATGTGTGTGTGTGTGAGGGTGTGTGTGTGAGGGGGTGTGTGTGTGAGAGGGGGTGTGTGTGAGGGTGTGTGTGTGTGAGAGGGTGTGTGTGTGAGGGTGTGTGTGTGAGTGTGTGTGAGGGGGGGTGTGTGTTTGAGGGTGTGTGTGTGAGGGTGTGTGTGTGTGAGAGGGTGTGTGTGTGTGTGAGGGGGTGTGTGTGTGAGGATGTGTGTGTGTGAGAGGGTGTGTGTGTGAGGATGTGTGTGTGTGAGAGGGTGTGTGGGGGGTGTGTGTGATTGTGTGTGTGTGATGGTGTGTGTGGGGTGTGTGTGTGAGGGTGGGTGTGAGGGTGGGTGTGTGAGGGTGTGTGTGTGAGATGGGGTGTGTGTGAGGGGGTGTAGGTGTGAGGGTGTGTGTGTGTGGGGGTGTGTGTGTGTGTGTGAGGGGGGGTGTGTGTGAGGGTGTGTGTGTGGGGTGTGTGTTTGTGAGGGGGTGTGTGTGTGGGGGGGTGTGTGTGTGGGGGGTGTGTGTTTGTGAGGGGGTGTGTGTGTGTGGGTGTGTGTGTGTGTGGGGGTGTCTGTGAGGGTGTGTGTGAGGGTGTGTGTGTGTTGGGGGTGTGTGTCTGAGGGCGTGTGGAGATTGTATTTGTGGGGTGTGTGTGTGAGGGTGTGAGTGCGTGTGAGGGTGTGTGTGTGTCAGGGTGTGTGTGTCAGGGTGTGTGTGAGAGGGTGTGTGTGTGAAGTGGTGTGTGGTGTGTGTGTGAAGTGGTGTGTGGTGTGTGTGAGTGGGGGTGTGCGGTGTGTGTGTGAGGGGGCGTGCGGTGTGTGTGTGAGGTGGTGTGTGAGTGGGGGTGTGCGGTGCGTGTGTGAGTAGGGGTGTGTGGGGTGTGTGTGAGTGAGGTGGTGTGTGGTATGCGTATGAGTGGGGGTGTGTGGTGTGTGTGAGAGGAGGTGTGTGGTGTGTGTGTGTGAGGGGGTGTGTGTGTTGGGGTGTGTGGTGTGTGTGATAGTGGGGGTGTGTGTGAGGGTGTGTGTGTGTGAGGGGTTGTGTGGTGTGCGTTAGGGGGGTGTGTGAGGTGGGGTGAGTGGTGTGTGTGTGTGAGTGGTAGTGTGTGGTGTGTGTGAGTGGGGGTGTGTGGTGTGTGTGTGTGAGTGGTAGTGTGTGGTGTGTGTGAGTGGGGGTGTGTGTGAGTGGGGGTGTGGTGTGTGTGTGAGTGGGGGTGTGTGGTGTGTGTGTGAGGGGGTGTGTGGTCTGTGTCTGTGAGGTGGTGTGTGTGTGAGGGGGGTGTGTGGTGTGTGTGTGAGTGGGGGTGTGTGGTGTGTGTGTGAGGGGGTGTGTGGTGTGTGTGAGTGGGGATGTGCGGTGTGTGTGTGAGGGTGTGTGTGGTGTGTGAGATAGTGGGGGTGTGTGGTCTGTGTGTGTGAGGGGGTGTGTGGTGTGTGTGTGTGTGTGTGTGGTGTGTGTGTGAAGCGGTGTGTGGTGTGTGTGAGTGGGGGTGTGTGAGTGGGGGTGTGCGGTGTGTGTGTGAGTAGGGGTGTGTGGGGTGTGTGTGAGGGGGTGTGTGTGTGAGTGGGGGTGTGTGGTGTGTGTGTGAGTGGGGGTGTGCGGTGTGTGTGTGAGTGAGGTGGTGTGTGTGTGTGAGCGGGGGTGTGTGGTGTGTGTGTGAGAGTGTGTGTGTGTGGGGGTGTGTGGTGTGTGTGTGAGGGTGTGTGTGTGTGAGGGGTTGTGTGGTGTGCGTTAGGGGGGTGTGTGAGGTGGGGTGTGTGGTGTGTGTGTGTGAGTGGTGGTGTGTGGTGTCTGTGAGTGGTGGTGTGTAGTGTGTGTGTGAGGGGGTGTGTGGTGTGTGTGTGATAGTGGGGGTGTGTGTGAGGGGTTGTGTGTGAGTGGGGGTGTGTGGTGTGTGTGTGTGAGGGAGTGTGTGTGAGGGGGTGTATGGTGTGTGTGTGTGAGGGGGTGTGTGTGAGTGGGGTTGTGTGGTGTGTGTGTGAGTGGGGGTGGTGGTGTATGTGTGAGGGGGTGTATGGTGTGTGTGTGTGAGGGGGTGTGTGGTGTGTGTGTGATTGGGGGATGTTTGGTGTGTGTGTGTGAGGGGTTGTGTGGTATGTGTTTGTGTGAAGGGGTGTGTGGTGTGTGTGTGAGGGGGTGTGTGGTGTGTATGTGAGTGGGTGTGGGTGTGAGTGGTGTGTGTGTGAGTGGTAGTGTGTGGTGTGTATGTGAGGGGGTGTGTGGTGTGTGTGTGAGGGGGTGTGTGGTGTGTGTGTGAGGGGGTGTGTGGTGTGTGTGTGAGGGGGTGTGTTTGGTGTGTGTGTGAGTGGGGGTGTGTGTGTGTGAGTGGGGGTGTGTGGTGTGTGTGTGTGGGGGGGTGTGGTGTGTGTGTGAGGGGGTGTGTGGTGTGTGTGTGAGTGGGGGTGTGTGGTGTGTGTGAGGGGGTGTGTGGTGAGTGTGTGTGAGGGGGTGCGTGTGGTGTGTGTGATAGTGGGTGTGTGTGTGTGTGAATGGGGTTGTGTGTGTGTGAGGGTGTGTGTGGTGTGTGTGTGAGGGGGTGTGTGATGTGTGTTAGGGGGGTGTGTGAGGTGGGGTTTGTGGTGTGTGCGTGAGGGTGTGTGTTGTGTCTGTGTGTGAGGGGGTGTGTGGTGTGTGTGTTAGGGTGTGTGGTGTGTGTGTGTGTGAGGGGTTTGTGTGTGTGTGAGTGGGGGTGTGTGGTGTGTGTGTGAGTGGGGGTGTGTGTGTGTGAGGGGATGTGTGGTGTGTGTGTGTGAGTGGGGGTGTGTGTGTGAGGGGGTGTGTGGTGTGTGTGTGAGTGGGGGTGTGTGGGGTGTGTGTGAGGGGGTGTGTGTGTGAGGGGGTGTGTGGTGTGTGTGTGAGGGGGTGTGTGTGTGAGGGGGTGTGTGGTGTGTGTGTGAGGGGGTGTGTGTGTGAGGGGGTGTGTGGTGTGTGTGTGAGTGGGGGTGTGTGGTGTGTGTGTGATTGAGGTGGTGCGTGGTGTGTGAGTGGGGGTGTGTGGTGTGTGTGAGAGGGGGTGTGTGGTGTGCGTGTGAGTGAGGTGGTGTGTGGTGTGTGTGTGAGGAGGTGTGTGGTGTGTGTATGAGTGGGGGTGTGTGGTGTGTGTGTGTGAGTGGGGGTGTGCGGTGTGTGTGTGAGGGTGTGTGTGGTGTGTGAGACAGTGGGGGTGTGTGGTCTGTGTGTGTGACGGGGTGTGTGGTGTGTGTGTGTGAGTGTGTGTGGTGTGTGTGTGAAGTGGTGTGTGGTGTGTGTGAGTGGGGGTGTGTGAGTGGGGGTGTGCGGTGTGTGTGTGAGTAGGGGTGTGTGGGGTGTGTGTGAGGGGGTGTGTGTGTTTGCGGGGGTGTGTGGTGTGTGTGTGAGTGGTGGTGTGTGGTGTGTGTGTGAGTGAGGTGGTGTGTGGTGTGTGTGAGGGGGTGTGTGGTGTGTGTGTGAGTGGGGGTGTGTGGTGTGTGTGTGGGGGTGTGTGGTGTGTGTGAGTGGGGGTGTGTGGTGTGTGTGTGTGAGGGTGTGTGTGTGTGGGGGTGTGTGGTGTGTGTGAGGGGTTGTGTGGTGTGCGTTAGGGGGGTGTGTGAGGTGGGGTGTGTGGTGTGTGTGTGTGAGTGGTGGTGTGTGGTGTGTGTGAGTGGGGGTGTGTGGTGTGTGTGTGAGGGGGTGTGTGGTGTGTGTGTGAGGGGGTGTGTGGTGTGTGTGTGATAGTGGGGGTGTGTGTGAGGGAAGTGTGTGAGTGGGGGTGTGTGGTGTGTGTGTGTGAGGGAGTGTGTGTGAGGGGGTGTATGGTGTGTGTGTGTGAGGGGGTGTGTGTGAGGGGGTGTGTGGTGTGTGTGTGATTGGGGGGTGTTTGGTGTGTGTGTGTGAGGGGTTGTGTGGTATGTGTTTGTGTGAAGGGGTGTGTGGTGTGTGTGTGAGGGGGTGTGTGGTGTGTATGTGAGTGGGTGTGAGTGGTGTGTGTGTGAGTGGTAGTGTGTGGTGTGTATGTGAGGGGGTGTGTGGTGTGTGTGTGAGGGGGTGTGTGGTGTGTGTGTGAGGTGGTGTGTGGTGTGTGTGTGAGGGGGTGTGTGGTGTGTGTGTGAGGGGGTGTGTTTGGTGTGTGTGTGAGTGGGGGTGTGTGGTGTGTGTGTGTGGGGGTGTGTGGTGTGTGTGTGAGGGGGTGTGTGGTGTGTGTGTGTGAGGGGGTGTGTGGTGTGTGTGTGAGTGGGGGTGTGTGGTGTGTGTGAGGGGTTGTGTGGTGAGTGTGTGTGAGGGGGTGTGTTTGGTGTGTGTGTGAGTGGGGGTGTGTGGTGTGTGTGAGGGGGTGTGTGGTGAGTGTGTGTGAGGGGGTGCGTGTGGTGTGTGTGATAGTGGGTGTGTGTGTGTGTGAATGGGGTTGTGTGTGTGTGGTGTGTGTGTGAGGGGGTGTGTGATGTGTGTTAGGGGGGTGTGTGAGGTGGGGTTTGTGGTGTGTGTGTGAGGGTGTGTGTTGTGTCTGTGTGTGAGGGGGTGTGTGGTGTGTGTGTGAGGGTGTGTGGTGTGTGTGTGTGAGGGGTTTGTGTGTGTGTGAGTGGGGGTGTGTGTGTGTGAGGGGATGTGTGGTGTGTGTGTGAGTGGGGGTGTGTGGTGTGTGTGGGGGTGTGTGTGTGTGTGTGAGTGGGGGTGTGTGTGTGAGGGTGTGTGTGGTGTGTGTGTGTGAGTGGGTGTGTGTGTGTGAGGGGGTGTGTGGTGTGTGTGTGAGTGGGGGTGTGTGGGGTGTGTGTGAGGGGGTGTGTGTGTGAGGGGGTGTGTGGTGTGTGTGTGAGGGTGTGTGTGTGTGAGGGGGTCTGTGTGTGAGGGGGTGTGTGGTGTGTGTGTGAGTGGGGGTGTGTGGTGTGTGTGTGAGTGGGGGTGTGTGGTGAGTGGGGGTGTGTGTTGTGTGTGAGAGGGGGTGTGTGGTGTGCGTGTGAGTGAGGTGGTGTGTGGTGTGTGTGTGAGGAGGTGTGTGGTGTGTGTATGAGTGGGGGTGTGTGGTGTGTGTGAGTGGGGGTGTGCGGTGTGTGTGTGAGGGTGTGTGTGGTGTGTGAGATAGTGGGGGTCAATGTTGAGGGTGTTGTTGAATTTGTCGTTTTTTTCAATGTTGAGGTTGTTGTTGAATTTGTTGGTACTTTTCAATGTTGGTGTTGTTTTTGAATTTGTTGGTGTTTTTCAATGCTGAGGTTGTTGTTGAATTTGTTGGTGTTTTCAATGTTGCGGTTGTTGTTGAATTTGTTGGTATTTTTCAATGTTGTTGTTGTTGTTGAATTTGTTGGTGTTTTTCAATTTTCAGGTTGTTGTTGGATTTGTTGGTGTTTTTCAATGTTGAGGTTGTTGTTGAATTTGTTGGTGTTTTTCAATGTGGAGGTTGTTGTTGAATTTGTTGGTATTTTTCAATTTTCAGGTTGTTGTTGGATTTGTTGGTGTTTTTCAATGTTGAGGTTGTTGTTGAAGTTGTTTTTGTTGTCAATGTTGAGGTTGTTGTTGAATTTGTTGATGTTTTTCAATGTTGAGGTTGTTGTTGAATTTGTTGGTGTTTTTCAATTTTGAGGTTGCTTTTGGATTTGTTGGTGCTTTTCAATGTTCACGTTGCTGTTTAACTTGTTGGTGTTTTTCCATGTTGAGGTTGTTGTTGAATTTGTTGATGTTTTTCAATGTTGAGGTTGTTGTTGAATTTGTTGGTGTTTTCTTATGTTGCAGTTGTTGCATTCGTTGGTGTTTTTCATTGTTGATGTTGTTGTTGAAGTTGTTTTTGTTTTCAATGTTGCGGTTGTTGTTGAATTTGTTGATGTTTTTCAATGTTGAGGTTGTTGTTGAATTTGTTGGTGTTTTTCAATTTTGAGGTTGTTGTTGGTTTTGTTGGTGTTTTTCAATGTTGTGGTTGTTGTTGAATTTGTTGGTGCTTTTCAATATTGAGATTGTTGTTGGATTTGTTGGTGTTTTTCAATGTTGTGGTTGTTGTTGAATTTGTTGGTGCTTTTCAATGTTGTGGTTGTTGAATCTGTTGGTTTTTTTCAATGTTGAGGTTGTTGTTGAATTTGTTGTTATTTTTCAATGTGGTTGTTGTTGAATCTGTTGGTGTTTTTCAATATTGAGGTTGTTGTTGAATTTAATGGTGTTTTTCAATTTTGAGGTTGTTGGATTTTTTTTTGTTTTCAATGTTGCAGTTGTTGTTGAATTTGTTGTTGTTTTCAATGTTGCCTTTGCTGAATTTGTTGGTGTTTTTCAATGTTGAGGTTGTTGCTGAATTTGTTGGTGTTTTTCAAAGTTGACGTTGTTGTTGAATTTGTTGGTATTTTGTATGTTGCGGTTGTTGTTGAATTTGTTGGTGTTTTTAAATGTTGAGGTTGTTGTTGAATTTATTGGTGTTTTTCAATTTTGAGGTTGTTGGATTTTTTGGTGTTTTTCAATGTTGAGGTTGTTGTTGGTGTTTTTCAATGTTGAGGTTGTTGTTGAATTTGTTGGTTTTTTTCAATGTTGAGGTTTTTGTTGAATTTGTTGGTAATTTTCAATGTTGGCGTTGTTGTTGAATTTGTTGGTCTTTTTCAATGCTGAGGTTGTTGTTGAATTTGTTGGTGTTTTCAATGTTGCAGTTGTTGTTGAATTTGTTGTTGTTTTCACTGTTGCGGTTGCTGAATTTGTTGGTGTTTTTCAATGTTGAGGTTGTTGTTGAATTTGTTTTTGTTTTTCAAAGTTGACGTTGTTGTTGAATTTGTTGGTATTTTGAATGTTGCGGTTGTTGTTGAATTTGTTGGGGTTTTCAATGTTGAGGTTGTTGTTGAATTTGTTTGTGTTTTGAATATTGCGGTTGTTGTTGAATTTGTTGGGGTTTTCAATGTTGAGGTTGATGTTGAATTTGTTGTTGTTTTCAATGTTGAGGTTGTTGCTGAATTTGTTGCTGTTTTGAATGTTGCGGACGTTGTTGAATTTGTTGGGGTTTTTCAATTTGGAGTTGTTGTTGAATTTGTTGGTGTTTTCAATGTTGAGGTTCTTGAATTTGTTGCTGGTTTCAATGCTGAGTTGTTGTTGAATTTGTTGCTGTTTTCATCGTTGAGGTTGCTGTTGGATTTATTGGAGTTTTTCAATGTTGAGGTTGTTGTTGAATTTGTTGGTGCTTGTCAATATTGAGGGTGTTGTTGAATTTGTTGGTTTTTTTCAATGTTGAGGTTGTTGTTGAATTTGTTGGTACTTTTCAATGTTGGTGTTGTTTTTGAATTTGTTGGTGTTTTTCAATGCTGAGGTTGTTGTTGAATTTGTTGGTGTTTTTCAATTTTCAGGTTGTTGTTGGATTTGTTGGTGTTTTCAATGTTGAGGTTCTTGAATTTGTTGCTGGTTTCAATGTTGAGTTGTTGTTGAATTTGTTGCTGTTTTCATCGTTGAGGTTGCTGTTGGATTTATTGGAGTTTTTCAATGTTGAGGTCGTTGTTGAATTTGTTGTTGCTTGTCAATATTGCGGGTGTTTTTGAATTTGTTGGTGTTTTTCAATGCTGAGGTTGTTGTTGAATTTGTTGGTGTTTTTCAATTTTCAGGTTGTTGTTGGATTTATTGGTGTTTTTCAATGTTCGAGGTTGTTGTTGAATTTGTTGGTGCTTTTCAATGTTGAGGTTGTTGTTGAATTTGTTGGTGTTTTTCAATGTTGAGGTTGTTGTTGAATTTGTTGGTATTTTTCAATTTTCAGGTTGTTGTTGGATTTGTTGGTGTTTTTCAATGTTGAGGTTGTTGTTGGATTTGTTGGTGTTTTTCAATGTTGAGGTTGTTGTTGAAGTTGTTTTTGTTTTCAATGTTGCGGTTGTTGTTAAATTTGTTGATGTTTTTCAATTTTGAGGTTGCTTTTGGAGTTGTTGGTGCTTTTCAATGTTCATGTTGCTGTTTAACTTGTTGGTGTTTTTCAATGTTGAGGTTGTTGTTGAATTTGTTGGTGTTTTCTTATGTTGCAGTTGTTGCATTCGTTGGTGTTTTTCATTGTTGATGTTGTTGTTGAAGTTGTTTTTGTTTTCAATGTTGCGGTTGTTGTTGAATTTGTTGGTGTTTTTCAATATTGAGGTTGCTGTTGAATTTGTTGGTGTTTTTCAATTTTGAGGTTGCTTTTGGATTTGTTGGTGCTTTTCAATGTTCATGTTGCTGTTTAACTTGTTGGTGTTTTTGAATGTTGAGGTTGTTGTTGAATTTGTTGGTGTTTTTCAAAGTTGACGTTGTTGTTGAATTTGTTGGTATTTTGAATGTTGCGGTTGTTGTTGAATTTGTTGGGGTTTTCAATGTTGAGGTTGTTGTTGAACTTGTTGGTGTTTTTCAATTTTGAGGTTGTTGTTGGATTTGTTGGTGTTTTTCAATGTTGAGGTTGTTGTTGAACTTGTTGGTGTTTTTCAATCTTGAGGTTGTTGTTGAATTTGTTGGTACTTTTCAATGTTGGTGTTGTTGAATTTGTTGGTGTTTTTCAATTCTGAGGTTTTTGTTGAATTTGTTGGTGTTTTCAATGTTGCGGTTGTTGTTGAATTTGTTGGTGTTTTTCAAAGTTGACGTTGTTGTTGAATTTGTTGGTATTTTGAATGTTGCGGTTGTTGTTGAATTTGTTGGGGTTTTCAATGTTGAGGTTGTTGTTGAATTTGTTGGTGTTTTGAATGTTGAGGTTGTTGGATTTTTTGGTGTTTTTCAATGTTGAGGTTGTTGTTGGTGTTTTTCAATGTTGAGGTTGTTGTTGAATTTGTTGGTTTTTTTCAATGTTGAGGTTTTTGTTGAATTTGTTGGTACTTTTCAATGTTGGCGTTGTTGTTGAATTTGTTGGTGTTTTTCAATGCTGAGGTTGTTGTTGAATTTGTTGGTGTTTTCAATGTTGCAGTTGTTGTTGAATTTGTTGTTGTTTTCACTGTTGCGGTTGCTGAATTTGTTGGTGTTTTTCAATGTTGAGGTTGTTGTTGAATTTGTTGGTGTTTTTCAAAGTTGACGTTGTTGTTGAATTTGTTGGTATTTTGAATGTTGCGGTTGTTGTTGAATTTGTTGGGGTTTTCAATGTTGAGGTTGTTGTTGAATTTGTTTGTGTTTTGAATATTGCGGTTGTTGTTGAATTTGTTGGGGTTTTCAATGTTGAGGTTGATGTTGAATTTGTTGTTGTTTTCAATGTTGAGGTTGTTGCTGAATTTGTTGCTGTTTTGAATGTTGCGGACGTTGTTGAATTTGTTGGGGTTTTTCAATTTGGAGTTGTTGTTGAATTTGTTGGTGTTTTCAATGTTGAGGTTCTTGAATTTGTTGCTGGTTTCAATGTTGAGTTGTTGTTGAATTTGTTGCTGTTTTCATCGTTGAGGTTGCTGTTGGATTTATTGAAGTTTTTCAATGTTGAGGTTGTTGTTGAATTTGTTGGTGCTTGTCAATATTGAGGGTGTTGTTGAATTTGTTGGTTTTTTTCAATGTTGAGGTTGTTGTTGAATTTGTTGGTACTTTTCAATGTTGGTGTTGTTTTTGAATTTGTTGGTGTTTTTCAATGCTGAGGTTGTTGTTGAATTTGTTGGTGTTTTTCAATTTTCAGGTTGTTGTTGGATTTGTTGGTGTTTTCAATGTTGAGGTTCTTGAATTTGTTGCTGGTTTCAATGTTGAGTTGTTGTTGAATTTGTTGCTGTTTTCATCGTTGAGGTTGCTGTTGGATTTATTGGTGTTTTTCAATGTTGAGGTTGTTGTTGAATTTGTTGGTGCTTGTCAATGTTGAGGTTGTTGTTGAATTTGTTGGTGTTTTTCAATGTTGAGGTTGTTGTTGAATTTGTTGGTATTTTTCAATTTTCAGGTTGTTGTTGGATTTGTTGGTGTTTTTCAATGTTGAGGTTGTTGTTGGATTTGTTGGTGTTTTTCAATGTTGAGGTTGTTGTTGAAGTTGTTTTTGTTTTCAATGTTGCGGTTGTTGTTAAATTTGTTGATGTTTTTCAATTTTGAGGTTGCTTTTGGAGTTGTTGGTGCTTTTCAATGTTCATGTTGCTGTTTAACTTGTTGGTGTTTTTCAATGTTGAGGTTGTTGTTGAATTTGTTGGTGTTTTCTTATGTTGCAGTTGTTGCATTCGTTGGTGTTTTTCATTGTTGATGTTGTTGTTGAAGTTGTTTTTGTTTTCAATGTTGCGGTTGTTGTTGAATTTGTTAGTGTTTTTCAATATTGAGGTTGCTGTTGAATTTGTTGGTGTTTTTCAATTTTGAGGTTGCTTTTGGATTTGTTGGTGCTTTTCAATGTTCATGTTGCTGTTTAACTTGTTGGTGTTTTTGAATGTTGAGGTTGTTGTTGAATTTGTTGGTGTTTTTCAAAGTTGACGTTGTTGTTGAATTTGTTGGTGTTTTCAATGTTGAGGTTGTTGTTGAATTTGTTGGTGTTTTCAATGTTGAGGTTGTTGTTGAATTTGTTGGTGTTTTCAATGTTGAGGTTGTTGTTGAATTTGTTGGTGTTTTTCAATGTTGAGGTTGTTGTTGAATTTGTTGGTGTTTTCAATGTTGAGGTTGTTGTTGAATTTGTTGGTGTTTTCAATGTTGAGGTTGTTGTTGAATTTGTTGGTGTTTTTCAATGTTGAGGTTGTTGTTGAATTTGTTGGTGTTTTCAATGTTGAGGTTGTTGTTGAATTTGTTGGTGTTTTCAATGTTGAGGTTGTTGTTGAATTTGTTGGTGTTTTCAATGTTGAGGTTGTTGTTGAATTTGTTGGTGTTTTTCAATGTTGAGGTTGTTGTTGAATTTGTTGGTGTTTTCAATGTTGAGGTTGTTGTTGAATTTGTTGGTGTTTTTCAATGTTGAGGTTGTTGTTGAATTTGTTGGTGTTTTCAATGTTGAGGTTGTTGTTGAATTTGTTGGTGTTTTCAATGTTGAGGTTGTTGTTGAATTTGTTGGTGTTTTCAATGTTGAGGTTGTTGTTGAATTTGTTGGTGTTTTTCAATGTTGAGGTTGTTGTTGAATTTGTTGGTGTTTTCAATGTTGAGGTTGTTGTTGAATTTGTTGGTGTTTTCGATGTTGGGGTTGTTGTTGAATTTGTTGGTGTTTTTCAAAGTTGAGGTTGTTGTTGAATTTGTTGGTGTTTTCGATGTTGGGGTTGTTGTTGAATTTGTTGGTGTTTTTCAATGTTGAGGTTGTTGTTGAATTTGTTGGTGTTTTTCAATGTTGAGGTTGTTGTTGAATTTGTTGGTGTTTTCAATGTTGAGGTTGTTGTTGAATTTGTTGGTGTTTTTCAATGTTGAGGTTGTTGTTGAATTTGTTGGTGTTTTCAATGTTGAGGTTGTTGTTGAATTTGTTGGTGTTTTTCAATGTTGAGGTTGTTGTTGAATTTGTTGGTGTTTTCAATGTTGAGGTTGTTGTTGAATTTGTTGGTGTTTTCAATGTTGAGGTTGTTGTTGAATTTGTTGGTGTTTTCAATGTTGAGGTTGTTGTTGAATTTGTTGGTGTTTTCAATGTTGAGGTTGTTGTTGAATTTGTTGGTGTTTTTCAATGTTGAGGTTGTTGTTGAATTTGTTGGTGTTTTCAATGTTGAGGTTGTTGTTGACCTTGTTGGTGTTTTCAATGTTGAGGTTGTTGTTGAATTTGTTGGTGTTTTCAATGTTGAGGTTGTTGTTGAATTTGTTGGTGTTTTCAATGTCGAGGTTGTTGTTGAATTTGTTGGTGTTTTCAATGTCGAGGTTGTTGTTGAATTTGTTGGTGTTTTCAATGTTGAGGTTGTTGTTGAATTTGTTGGTGTTTTCAATGTTGAGGTTGTTGTTGAATTTGTTGGTGTTTTTCAATGTTGAGGTTGTTGTTGAATTTGTTGGTGTTTTCAATGTTGAGGTTGTTGTTGAATTTGTTGGTGTTTTCAATGTTGAGGTTGTTGTTGAATTTGTTGGTGTTTTTCAATGTTGAGGTTGTTGTTGAATTTGTTGGTGTTTTTCAATGTTGAGGTTGTTGTTGAATTTGTTGGTGTTTTCAATGTTGAGGTTGTTGTTGAATTTGTTGGTGTTTTCAATGTTGAGGTTGTTGTTGAATTTGTTGGTGTTTTTCAATGTTGAGGTTGTTGTTGAATTTGTTGGTGTTTTCAATGTTGAGGTTGTTGTTGAATTTGTTGGTGTTTTCAATGTTGAGGTTGTTGTTGAATTTGTTGGTGTTTTCAATGTTGAGGTTGTTGTTGAATTTGTTGGTGTTTTCAATGTTGAGGTTGTTGTTGAATTTGTTGGTGTTTTCAATGTTGAGGTTGTTGTTGAATTTGTTGGTGTTTTCAATGTTGAGGTTGTTGTTGAATTTGTTGGTGTTTTTCAATGTTGAGGTTGTTGTTGAATTTGTTGGTGTTTTCAATGTTGAGGTTGTTGTTGAATTTGTTGGTGTTTTTCAATGTTGAGGTTGTTGTTGAATTTGTTGGTGTTTTCAATGTTGAGGTTGTTGTTGAATTTGTTGGTGTTTTCAATGTTGAGGTTGTTGTTGAATTTGTTGGTGTTTTCAATGTTGAGGTTGTTGTTGAATTTGTTGGTGTTTTCAATGTTGAGGTTGTTGTTGAATTTGTTGGTGTTTTCAATGTTGAGGTTGTTGTTGAATTTGTTGGTGTTTTCAATGTTGAGGTTGTTGTTGAATTTGTTGGTGTTTTCAATGTTGAGGTTGTTGTTGAATTTGTTGGTGTTTTCAATGTTGAGGTTGTTGTTGAATTTGTTGGTGTTTTCAATGTTGAGGTTGTTGTTGAATTTGTTGGTGTTTTTCAATGTTGAGGTTGTTGTTGAATTTGTTGGTGTTTTCAATGTTGAGGTTGTTGTTGAATTTGTTGGTGTTTTCAATGTTGAGGTTGTTGTTGAATTTGTTGGTGTTTTTCAATGTTGAGGTTGTTGTTGAATTTGTTGGTGTTTTTCAATGTTGAGGTTGTTGTTGAATTTGTTGGTGTTTTCAATGTTGAGGTTGTTGTTGAATTTGTTGGTGTTTTCAATGTTGAGGTTGTTGTTGAATTTGTTGGTGTTTTCAATGTTGAGGTTGTTGTTGAATTTGTTGGTGTTTTCAATGTTGAGGTTGTTGTTGAATTTGTTGGTGTTTTCAATGTTGAGGTTGTTGTTGAATTTGTTGGTGTTTTCAATGTTGAGGTTGTTGTTGAATTTGTTGGTGTTTTCAATGTTGAGGTTGTTGTTGAATTTGTTGGTGTTTTCAATGTTGAGGTTGTTGTTGAATTTGTTGGTGTTTTTCAATGTTGAGGTTGTTGTTGAATTTGTTGGTGTTTTCAATGTTGAGGTTGTTGTTGAATTTGTTGGTGTTTTCAATGTTGAGGTTGTTGTTGAATTTGTTGGTGTTTTCAATGTTGAGGTTGTTGTTGAATTTGTTGGTGTTTTTCAATGTTGAGGTTGTTGTTGAATTTGTTGGTGTTTTCAATGTTGAGGTTGTTGTTGAATTTGTTGGTGTTTTCAATGTTGAGGTTGTTGTTGAATTTGTTGGTGTTTTCAATGTTGAGGTTGTTGTTGAATTTGTTGGTGTTTTCAATGTTGAGGTTGTTGTTGAATTTGTTGGTGTTTTTCAATGTTGAGGTTGTTGTTGAATTTGTTGGTGTTTTCAATGTTGAGGTTGTTGTTGAATTTGTTGGTGTTTTCAATGTTGAGGTTGTTGTTGAATTTGTTGGTGTTTTCAATGTTGAGGTTGTTGTTGAATTTGTTGGTGTTTTCAATGTTGAGGTTGTTGTTGAATTTGTTGGTGTTTTTCAATGTTGAGGTTGTTGTTGAATTTGTTGGTGTTTTCAATGTTGAGGTTGTTGTTGAATTTGTTGGTGTTTTCAATGTTGAGGTTGTTGTTGAATTTGTTGGTGTTTTCAATGTTGAGGTTGTTGTTGAATTTGTTGGTGTTTTCAATGTTGAGGTTGTTGTTGAATTTGTTGGTGTTTTCAATGTTGAGGTTGTTGTTGAATTTGTTGGTGTTTTCAATGTTGAGGTTGTTGTTGAATTTGTTGGTGTTTTTCAATGTTGAGGTTGTTGTTGAATTTGTTGGTGTTTTTCAATGTTGAGGTTGTTGTTGAATTTGTTGGTGTTTTCAATGTTGAGGTTGTTGTTGAATTTGTTGGTGTTTTCAATGTTGAGGTTGTTGTTGAATTTGTTGGTGTTTTCAATGTTGAGGTTGTTGTTGAATTTGTTGGTGTTTTCAATGTTGAGGTTGTTGTTGAATTTGTTGGTGTTTTTCAATGTTGAGGTTGTTGTTGAATTTGTTGGTGTTTTCAATGTTGAGGTTGTTGTTGAATTTGTTGGTGTTTTTCAATGTTGAGGTTGTTGTTGAATTTGTTGGTGTTTTCAATGTTGAGGTTGTTGTTGAATTTGTTGGTGTTTTCAATGTTGAGGTTGTTGTTGAATTTGTTGGTGTTTTCAATGTTGAGGTTGTTGTTGAATTTGTTGGTGTTTTCAATGTTGAGGTTGTTGTTGAATTTGTTGGTGTTTTCAATGTTGAGGTTGTTGTTGAATTTGTTGGTGTTTTCAATGTTGAGGTTGTTGTTGAATTTGTTGGTGTTTTCAATGTTGAGGTTGTTGTTGAATTTGTTGGTGTTTTCAATGTTGAGGTTGTTGTTGAATTTGTTGGTGTTTTCAATGTTGAGGTTGTTGTTGAATTTGTTGGTGTTTTCAATGTTGAGGTTGTTGTTGAATTTGTTGGTGTTTTCAATGTTGAGGTTGTTGTTGAATTTGTTGGTGTTTTCAATGTTGAGGTTGTTGTTGAATTTGTTGGTGTTTTCAATGTTGAGGTTGTTGTTGAATTTGTTGGTGTTTTCAATGTTGAGGTTGTTGTTGAATTTGTTGGTGTTTTCAATGTTGAGGTTGTTGTTGAATTTGTTGGTGTTTTTCAATGTTGAGGTTGTTGTTGAATTTGTTGGTGTTTTCAATGTTGAGGTTGTTGTTGAATTTGTTGGTGTTTTTCAATGTTGAGGTTGTTGTTGAATTTGTTGGTGTTTTCAATGTTGAGGTTGTTGTTGAATTTGTTGGTGTTTTCAATGTTGAGGTTGTTGTTGAATTTGTTGGTGTTTTCAATGTTGAGTTTGCTGAATTTGTTGGTGATTTTCAATGTTGAGGTTGTTGTTGAATTTGTTGGTGTTTTCAATGTTGAGGTTGTTGTTGAATTTGTTGGTGTTTTCAATGTTGAGGTTGTTGTTGAATTTGTTGGTGTTTTCAATGTTGAGGTTGTTGTTGAATTTGTTGGTGTTTTCAATGTTGAGGTTGTTGTTGAATTTGTAGGTAATTTCCAATGTTGAAGTTGTTGTTGAATTTGTTGGTGTTTTCAATGTTGAGGTTGTTGTTGAATTTGTTGGTGTTTTCAATGTTGAGGTTGTTGTTGAATTTGGTGGTGTTTTCAATGTTGAGGTTGTTGTTGAATTTGTTGGTGTTTTTCAATGTTGAGGTTGTTGTTGAATTTGTTGGTGTTTTCAATGTTGAGGTTGTTGTTGAATTTGTTGGTGTTTTCAATGTTGAGGTTGTTGTTGAATTTGTTGGTGTTTTCAATGTTGAGGTTGTTGTTGAATTTGTTGGTGTTTTCAATGTTGAGGTTGTTGTTGAATTTGTTGGTGTTTTCAATGTTGAGGTTGTTGTTGAATTTGTTGGTGTTTTCAATGTTGAGGTTGTTGTTGAATTTGTTGGTGTTTTCAATGTTGAGGTTGTTGTTGAATTTGTTGGTGTTTTCAATGTTGAGGTTGTTGTTGAATTTGTTGGTGTTTTCAATGTTGAGGTTGTTGTTGAATTTGTTGGTGTTTTTCAATGTTGAGGTTGTTGTTGAATTTGTTGGTGTTTTCAATGTTGAGGTTGTTGTTGAATTTGTTGGTGTTTTCAATGTTGAGGTTGTTGTTGAATTTGTTGGTGTTTTCAATGTTGAGGTTGTTGTTGAATTTGTTGGTGTTTTCAATGTTGAGGTTGTTGTTGAATTTGTTGGTGTTTTCAATGTTGAGGTTGTTGTTGAATTTGTTGGTGTTTTCAATGTTGAGGTTGTTGTTGAATTTGTTGGTGTTTTCAATGTTGAGGTTGTTGTTGAATTTGTTGGTGTTTTCAATGTTGAGGTTGTTGTTGAATTTGTTGGTGTTTTCAATGTTGAGGTTGTTGAATTTGTTGGTGATCTTCAATGTTGAGGTTGTTGTTGCATTTATTGGTGTTTTCAATGTTGAGGTTGTTGTTGAATTTGTTGTTGTTTTCAATGTTGAAGTATTGTTGAATTTGTTGGTGATTTTCAATGTTGAAGTTGTTGTTGAATTTGTTGGTGTTTTCAATGTTGAGGTTGTTGTTGAATTTGTTGGTGTTTTCAATGTTGAGGTTGTTGTTGAATTTGTTGGTGTTTTCAATGTTGAGGTTGTTGTTGAATTTGTTGGTGTTTTCAATGTTGAGGTTGTTGTTGAATTTGTTGGTGTTTTCAATGTTGAAGTTGTTGTTGAATTTGTTGGTGTTTTCAATGTTGAGGTTGTTGTTGAATTTGTTGGTGTTTTCAATGTTGAGGTTGTTGTTGAATTTGTTGGTGTTTTCAATGTTGAGGTTGTTGTTGAATTTGTTGGTGTTTTTCAATGTTGAGGTTGTTGTTGAATTTGTTGGTGTTTTTCAATGTTGAGGTTGTTGTTGAATTTGTTGGTGTTTTTCAATGTTGAAGTTGTTGTTGAATTTGTTGGTGTTTTCAATGTTGAGGTTGCTGTTGAATTTGTTGGTGTTTTCAATGTTGAGGTTGTTGTTGAATTTGTTGGTGTTTTCAATGTTGAGGTTGTTGTTGAATTTGTTGGTGTTTTTCAATGTTGAGGTTGTTGTTGAATTTGTTGGTGTTTTCAATGTTGAGGTTGTTGTTGAATTTGTTGGTGTTTTCAATGTTGAGGTTGTTGTTGAATTTGTTGGTGTTTTCAATGTTGAGGTTGTTGTTGAATTTGTTGGTGTTTTTCAATGTTGAGGTTGTTGTTGAATTTGTTGGTGTTTTTCAATGTTGAGGTTGTTGTTGAATTTGTTGGTGTTTTCAATGTTGAGGTTGTTGTTGAATTTGTTGGTGTTTTTCAATGTTGAGGTTGTTGTTGAATTTGTTGGTGTTTTCAATGTTGAGGTTGTTGTTGAATTTGTTGGTGTTTTCAATGTTGAGGTTGTTGTTGAATTTGTTGGTGTTTTCAATGTTGAGGTTGTTGTTGAATTTGTTGGTGTTTTCAATGTTGAGGTTGTTGTTGAATTTGTTGGTGTTTTCAATGTTGAGGTTGTTGTTGAATTTGTTGGTGTTTTCAATGTTGAGGTTGTTGTTGAATTTGTTGGTGTTTTTCTATGTTGAGGTTGTTGTTGAATTTGTTGGTGTTTTCAATGTTGAGGTTGTTGTTGAATTTGTTGGTGTTTTCAATGTTGAGGTTGTTGTTGAATTTGTTGGTGTTTTCAATGTTGAGGTTGTTGTTGAATTTGTTGGTGTTTTTCAATGTTGAGGTTGTTGTTGAATTTGTTGGTGTTTTCAATGTTGAGGTTGTTGTTGAATTTGTTGGTGTTTTCAATGTTGAGGTTGTTGTTGAATTTGTTGGTGTTTTTCAATGTTGAGGTTGTTGTTGAATTTGTTGGTGTTTTTCAATGTTGAGGTTGTTGTTGAATTTGTTGGTGTTTTCAATGTTGAGGTTGTTGTTGAATTTGTTGGTGTTTTCAATGTTGGTATAGTTGTTGAATTTGTTGGTGATTTTCAATGTTGAGGTTGTTGTTGAATTTGTTGGTGTTTTCAATGTTGAGGTTGTTGTTGAATTTGTTGGTGTTTTTCAATGTTGAGTTGTTGTTGAATTTGTTGGTGATTTTCAATGTTGAGGTTGTTGTTGAATTTGTTGGTGTTTTCAATGTTGAGGTTGTTGTTGAATTTGTTGGTGTTTTTCAATGTTGAGGTTGTTGTTGAATTTGTTGGTGTTTTCAATGTTGAGGTTGTTGTTGAATTTGTTGGTGTTTTCAATGTTGAGGTTGTTGTTGAATTTGTTGGTGTTTTCAATGTTGAGGTTGTTGTTGAATTTGTTGGTGTTTTCAATGTTGAGGTTGTTGTTGAATTTGTTGGTGTTTTTCAATGTTGAGGTTGTTGTTGAATTTGTTGGTGTTTTTCAATGTTGAGGTTGTTGTTGAATTTGTTGGTGTTTTTCAATGTTGAGGTTGTTGTTGAATTTGTTGGTGTTTTTCAATGTTGAGGTTGTTGTTGAATTTGTTGGTGTTTTCAATGTTGAGGTTGTTGTTGAATTTGTTGGTGTTTTCAATGTTGAGGTTGTTGTTGAATTTGTTGGTGTTTTCAATGTTGAGGTTGTTGTTGAATTTGTTGGTGTTTTCAATGTTGAGGTTGTTGTTGAATTTGTTGGTGTTTTTCAATGTTGAGGTTGTTGTTGAATTTGTTGGTGTTTTTCAATGTTGAGGTTGTTGTTGAATTTGTTGGTGTTTTTCAATGTTGAGGTTGTTGTTGAATTTGTTGGTGTTTTCAATGTTGAGTTGTTGTTGAATTTGTTGGTGATTTTCAATGTTGAGGTTGTTGTTGAATTTGTTGGTGTTTTTCATTTTTGCGGTTGTTGAATTTGTTGGTGTTTTTAATGTTGCGATTGTTGTTGAATTTGTTGGTGCTTTCAATGTTGGGATTGTTGTTGAATTTGTTGGCGTTTTCAATCTTGCGATTGTTGTTAAATTTTTTGGTGCTTTTCAATGTTGGGTTGTTGTTGAATTTGTTGGTGTTTTCAATGTTGAGGTTGTTGTTGAATTTGTTGGTGTTTTCAATGTTGAAGTTGTTGTTGAATTTGTGGGTGATTTTCAATGTTGAGGTTGTTGTTGAATTTGTTGGTGTTTTCAATGTTGAGGTTGTTGTTGAATTTGTTGGTGTTTTCAATGTTGAGGTTGTTGTTGAATTTGTTGGTGTTTTCAATGTTGAGGTTGTTGTTGAATTTGTTGGTGTTTTTCAATGTTGAGGTTGTTGTTGAATTTGTTGGTGTTTTCAATGTTGAGGTTGTTGTTGAATTTGTTGGTGTTTTCAATGTTGAGGTTGTTGTTGAATTTGTTGGTGTTTTCAATGTTGAGGTTGTTGTTGAATTTGTTGGTGTTTTTCAATGTTGAGGTTGTTGTTGAATTTGTTGGTGTTTTCAATGTTGAGGTTGTTGTTGAATTTGTTGGTGTTTTCAATGTTGAGGTTGTTGTTGAATTTGTTGGTGTTTTCAATGTTGAGGTTGTTGTTGAATTTGTTGGTGTTTTCAATGTTGAGGTTGTTGTTGAATTTGTTGGTGTTTTTCAATGTTGAGGTTGTTGTTGAATTTGTTGGTGTTTTCAATGTTGAGGTTGTTGTTGAATTTGTTGGTGTTTTCAATGTTGAGGTTGTTGTTGAATTTGTTGGTGTTTTCAATGTTGAGGTTGTTGTTGAATTTGTTGGTGTTTTTCAATGTTGAGATTGTTGTTGAATTTGTTGGTGTTTTCAATGTTGAGGTTGTTGTTGAATTTGTTGGTGTTTTCAATGTTGAGGTTGTTGTTGAATTTGTTGGTGTTTTCAATGTTGAGGTTGTTGTTGAATTTGTTGGTGTTTTCAATGTTGAGGTTGTTGTTGAATTTGTTGGTGTTTTTCAATGTTGAGGTTGTTGTTGAATTTGTTGGTGTTTTCAATGTTGAGGTTGTTGTTGAATTTGTTGGTGTTTTTCAATGTTGGGATTGTTGTTGAATTTGTTGGTGTTTTCAATGTTGAGGTTGTTGTTGAATTTGTTGGTGTTTTCAATGTTGAGGTTGTTGTTGAATTTGTTGGTGTTTTCAATGTTGAGGTTGTTGTTGAATTTGTTGGTGTTTTCAATGTTGAGTTGGTTGTTGAATTTGTTGGTGTTTTTCAATGTTGAGGTTGTTGTTGAATTTGTTGGTGTTTTTCAATGTTGAGGTTGTTGTTGAATTTGTTGGTGTTTTCAATGTTGAGGTTGTTGTTGAATTTGTTGGTGTTTTCAATGTTGCGATTGTTGTTGAATTTGTTGGTGTTTTCAATCTTGAGGTTGTTGTTGAATTTGTTGGTGCTTTTCAATGTTGGGTTGTTGTTGAATTTGTTGGTGTTTTCAATGTTGAGGTTGTTGTTGAATTTGTTGGTGTTTTCAATGTTGAAGTTGTTGTTGAATTTGTTGGTGATTTTCAATGTTGAGGTTGTTGTTGATTTTGTTGGTGTTTTTCATTTTTGCGGTTGTTGAATTTGTTGGTGTTTTTAATGTTGCGATTGTTGTTGAATTTGTTGGTGCTTTCAATGTTGGGATTGTTGTTGAATTTGTTGGCGTTTTCAATCTTGCGATTGTTGTTAAATTTTTTGGTGCTTTTCAATGTTGGGGTTGTTGTTGAATTTGTTGGTGTTTTCAATGTTGCGGTTGTTGTTGAATTTGTTGGTGTTTTTCAATGTTGAAATTGTTGTTGAATTTGTGGGTGATTTTCAATGTTGAGGTTGTTGTTGAATTTGTTGGTGTTTTCAATGTTGAGGTTGTTGTTGAATTTGTTGGTGTTTTCAATGTTGAGGTTGTTGTTGAATTTGTTGGTGTTTTCAATGTTGAAGTTGTTGTTGAATTTGTTGGTGTTTTCAATGTTGAGGTTGTTGTTGAATTTGTTGGTGTTTTCAATGTTGAGGTTGTTGTTGAATTTGTTGGTGTTTTCAATGTTGAGGTTGTTGTTGAATTTGTTGGTGTTTTCAATGTTGAGGTTGTTGTTGAATTTGTTGGTGTTTTCAATGTTGAGGTTGTTGTTGAATTTGTTGGTGTTTTTCAATGTTGAGGTTGTTGTTGAATTTGTTGGTGTTTTCAATGTTGAGGTTGTTGTTGAATTTGTTGGTGTTTTCAATGTTGAGGTTGTTGTTGAATTTGTTGGTGTTTTCAATGTTGAGGTTGTTGTTGAATTTGTTGGTGTTTTCAATGTTGAGGTTGTTGTTGAATTTGTTGGTGTTTTCAATGTTGAGGTTGTTGTTGAATTTGTTGGTGTTTTCAATGTTGAGGTTGTTGTTGAATTTGTTGGTGTTTTCAATGTTGAGGTTGTTGTTGAATTTGTTGGTGTTTTCAATGTTGAGGTTGTTGTTGAATTTGTTGGTGTTTTCAATGTTGAGGTTGTTGTTGAATTTGTTGGTGTTTTTCAATGTTGAGGTTGTTGTTGAATTTGTTGGTGTTTTTCAACGTTGAGGTTGTTGTTGAATTTGTTGGTGTTTTCAATGTTGAGGTTGTTGTTGAATTTGTTGGTGTTTTCAATGTTGAGGTTGTTGTTGAATTTGTTGGTGTTTTCAATGTTGAGGTTGTTGTTGAATTTGTTGGTGTTTTCAATGTTGAGGTTGTTGTTGAATTTGTTGGTGTTTTCAATGTTGAGGTTGTTGTTGAATTTGTTGGTGTTTTCAATGTTGAGGTTGTTGTTGAATTTGTTGGTGTTTTCAATGTTGAGGTTGTTGTTGAATTTGTTGGTGTTTTCAATGTTGAGGTTGTTGTTGAATTTGTTGGTGTTTTTCAATGTTGAGGTTGTTGTTGAATTTGTTGGTGTTTTTCAATGTTGAGGTTGTTGTTGAATTTGTTGGTGTTTTCAATGTTGAGGTTGTTGTTGAATTTGTTGGTGTTTTCAATGTTGAGGTTGTTGTTGAATTTGTTGGTGTTTTCAATGTTGAGGTTGTTGTTGAATTTGTTGGTGTTTTCAATGTTGAGGTTGTTGTTGAATTTGTTGGTGTTTTCAATGTTGAGGTTGTTGTTGAATTTGTTGGTGTTTTTCAATGTTGAGGTTGTTGTTGAATTTGTTGGTGTTTTCAATGCTGAAGTTTTTGTTGAATTTGTTGGTGTTTTCAATGTTGAGGTTGTTGTTGAATTTGTTGGTGTTTTTCAATGTTGAGGTTGTTGTTGAATTTGTTGGTGTTTTCAATGTTGAGGTTGTTGTTGAATTTGTTGGTGTTTTCAATGTTGAGGTTGTTGTTGAATTTGTTGGTGTTTTCAATGTTGAGGTTGTTGTTGAATTTGTTGGTGTTTTTCAATGTTGAGATTGTTGTTGAATTTGTTGGTGTTTTCAATGTTGAGGTTGTTGTTGAATTTGTTGGTGATTTTCAATGTTGAGGTTGTTGTTGAATTTGTTGGTGTTTTCAATGTTGAGGTTGTTGTTGAATTTGTTGGTGTTTTCAATGTTGAGGTTGTTGTTGAATTTGTTGGTGTTTTTCAATGTTGCGTTTGTTGTTGAATTTGTTGGTATTTTTCAATGTTGAGGTTGTTGTTGAATTTGTTGGTGTTTTCAATGTTGAGGTTGTTGTTGAATTTGTTGGTGTTTTTCAATGTTGCGGTTGTTGAATTTGTTGGTGTTTTCAATGTTGCGATTGTTGTTGAATTTGTTGGTGTTTTCAATGTTGAGGTTGTTGTTGAATTTGTTGGTGTTTTCAATGTTGAGATTGTTGTTGAATTTGTTGGTGTTTTCAATGTTGAGGTTGTTGTTGAATTTGTTGGTGTTTTCAATGTTGAGGTTGTTGTTGAATTTGTTGGTGTTTTTCAATGTTGAGGTTGTTGTTGAATTTGTTGGTGTTTTCAATGTTGAGGTTGTTGTTGAATTTGTTGGTGTTTTCAATGTTGAGTTTGATGAATTTGTTGGTGATTTTCAATGTTGAAGTTGTTGTTGAATTTGTTGGTGTTTTCAATGTTGAGGTTGTTGTTGAATTTGTTGGTGTTTTTCAATGTTGAGGTTGTTGTTGAATTTGTTGGTGTTTTTCAATGTTGAGATTGTTGTTGAATTTGTTGGTGTTTTCAATGTTGAGGTTGTTGTTGAATTTGTTGGTGTTTTCAATGTTGAGGTTGTTGTTGAATTTGTTGGTGTTTTCAATGTTGAGGTTGTTGTTGAATTTGGTGGTGTTTTCAATGTTGAGTTTGTTGAATTTGTTGGTGTTTTCAATGTTGAGGTTGTTGTTGAATTTGTTGGTAATTTCCAATGTTGAAGTTGTTGTTGAATTTGTTGGTGTTTTCAATGTTGAGGTTGTTGTTGAATTTGTTGGTGTTTTCAATGTTGAGGTTGTTGTTGAATTTGTTGGTGTTTTTCAATGTTGAGGTTGTTGTTGAATTTGTTGGTGTTTTCAATGTTGAGGTTGTTGTTGAATTTGTTGGTGTTTTTCAATGTTGAGGTTGTTGTTGAATTTGTTGGTGTTTTCAATGTTGAGGTTGTTGTTGAATTTGTTGGTGTTTTCAATGTTGAGGTTGTTGTTGAATTTGTTGGTGTTTTCAATGTTGAGGTTGTTGTTGAATTTGTTGGTGTTTTCAATGTTGAGGTTGTTGTTGAATTTGTTGGTGTTTTCAATGTTGAGGTTGTTGTTGAATTTGTTGGTGTTTTCAATGTTGAGGTTGTTGTTGAATTTGTTGGTGTTTTCAATGTTGAGGTTGTTGTTGAATTTGTTGGTGTTTTCAATGTTGAGGTTGTTGTTGAATTTGTTGGTGTTTTCAATGTTGAGGTTGTTGTTGAATTTGTTGGTGTTTTTCAATGTTGAGGTTGTTGTTGAATTTGTTGGTGTTTTCAATGTTGAGGTTGTTGTTGAATTTGTTGGTGTTTTCAATGTTGTGGTTGTTGTTGAATTTGTTGGTGTTTTCAATGTTGAGGTTGTTGTTGAATTTGTTGGTAATTTCGAATGTTGAAGTTGTTGTTGAATTTGTTGGTGTTTTCAATGTTGAGGTTGTTGTTGAATTTGTTGGTGTTTTCAATGTTGAGTTGTTGTTGAATTTGTTGGTGTTTTCAATGTTGAGGTTGTTGTTGAATTTGTTGGTGTTTTCAATGTTGAGGTTGTTGTTGAATTTGTTGGTGTTTTCAATGTTGAGGTTGTTGTTGAATTTGTTGGTGTTTTCAATGTTGAGGTTGTTGTTGAATTTGTTGGTGTTTTCAATGTTGAGGTTGTTGTTGAATTTGTTGGTGTTTTTCAATGTTGAGGTTGTTGTTGAATTTGTTGGTGTTTTCAATGTTGAGATTGTTGTTGAATTTGTTGGTGTTTTCAATGTTGAGGTTGTTGTTGAATTTGTTGGTGTTTTCAATGTTGAGGTTGTTGTTGAATTTGTTGGTGTTTTCAATGTTGAGGTTGTTGTTGAATTTGTTGGTGTTTTCAATGTTGAGGTTGTTGTTGAATTTGTTGGTGTTTTCAATGTTGAGGTTGTTGTTGAATTTGTTGGTGTTTTTCAATGTTGAGGTTGTTGTTGAATTTGTTGGTGTTTTCAATGTTGAGGTTGTTGTTGAATTTGTTGGTGTTTTTCAATGTTGAGGTTGTTGTTGAATTTGTTGGTGTTTTCAATGTTGAGGTTGTTGTTGAATTTGTTGGTGTTTTCAATGTTGAGGTTGTTGTTGAATTTGTTGGTGTTTTCAATGTTGAGGTTGTTGTTGAATTTGTTGGTGTTTTTCAATGTTGAGGTTGTTGTTGAATTTGTTGGTGTTTTCAATGTTGAGGTTGTTGTTGAATTTGTTGGTGTTTTCAATGTTGAGGTTGTTGTTGAATTTGTTGGTGTTTTCAATGTTGAGGTTGTTGTTGAATTTGTTGGTGTTTTCAATGTTGAGGTTGTTGTTGAATTTGTTGGTGTTTTCAATGTTGAGGTTGTTGTTGAATTTGTTGGTGTTTTCAATGTTGAGGTTGTTGTTGAATTTGTTGGTGTTTTCAATGTTGAGGTTGTTGTTGAATTTGTTGGTGTTTTCAATGTTGAGGTTGTTGTTGAATTTGTTGGTGTTTTCAATGTTGAGGTTGTTGTTGAATTTGTTGGTGTTTTCAATGTTGAGGTTGTTGTTGAATTTGTTGGTGTTTTCAATGTTGAGGTTGTTGTTGAATTTGTTGGTGTTTTCAATGTTGAGGTTGTTGTTGAATTTGTTGGTGTTTTCAATGTTGAGGTTGTTGTTGAATTTGTTGGTGTTTTCAATGTTGAGGTTGTTGTTGAATTTGTTGGTGTTTTTCAATGTTGAGGTTGTTGTTGAATTTGTTGGTGTTTTCAATGTTGAGGTTGTTGTTGAATTTGTTGGTGTTTTCAATGTTGAGGTTGTTGTTGAATTTGTTGGTGTTTTCAATGTTGAGGTTGTTTTTGAATTTGTTGGTGTTTTCAATGTTGAGGTTGTTGTTGAATTTGTTGGTGTTTTTCAATGTTGAGGTTGTTGTTGAATTTGTTGGTGTTTTCAATGTTGAGGTTGTTGTTGAATTTGTTGGTGTTTTCAATGTTGAGGTTGTTGTTGAATTTGTTGGTGTTTTCAATGTTGAGGTTGTTGTTGAATTTGTTGGTGTTTTCAATGTTGAGGTTGTTGTTGAATTTGTTGGTGTTTTTCAATGTTGAGTTGTTGTTGAATTTGTTGGTGTTTTCAATGTTGAGGTTGTTGTTGAATTTGTTGGTGTTTTCAATGTTGAGGTTGTTGTTGAATTTGTTGGTGTTTTCAATGTTGAGGTTGTTGTTGAATTTGTTGGTGTTTTCAATGTTGAGGTTGTTGTTGAATTTGTTGGTGTTTTCAATGTTGAGGTTGTTGTTGAATTTGTTGGTGTTTTCAATGTTGAGTTGTTGTTGAATTTGTTGGTGTTTTCAATGTTGAGGTTGTTGTTGAATTTGTTGGTGTTTTCAATGTTGAGGTTGTTGTTGAATTTGTTGGTGTTTTCAATGTTGAGGTTGTTGTTGAATTTGTTGGTGTTTTCAATGTTGAGGTTGTTGTTGAATTTGTTGGTGTTTTCAATGTTGAAGTTGTTGTTGAATTTGTTGGTGATTTTCAATGTTGAGGTTGTTGTTGAATTTGTTGGTGTTTTCAATGTTGAGGTTGTTGAATTTGTTGGTGTTTTTCAATGTTGCGATTGTTGTTGAATTTGTTGGTGTTTTCAATGTTGAGGTTGTTGTTGAATTTGTTGGTGTTTTCAATGTTGCGATTGTTGTTGAATTTGTTGGTGCTTTTCAATGTTGAGGTTGTTGTTGAATTTGTTGGTGTTTTCAATGTTGAGGTTGTTGTTGAATTTGTTGGTGTTTTCAATGTTGAGGTTGTTGTTGAATTTGTTGGTGTTTTTCAATGTTGAGATTGTTGTTGAATTTGTTGGTGATTTTCAATGTTGAGATTGTTGTTGAATTTGTTGGTGTTTTCAATGTTGAGGTTGTTGTTGAATTTGTTGGTGTTTTCAATGTTGAGGTTGTTGTTGAATTTGTTGGTGATTTTCAATGTTGAGGTTGTTGTTGAATTTGTTGGTGTTTTCAATGTTGAGGTTGTTGTTGAATTTGTTGGTGTTTTCAATGTTGAGGTTGTTGTTGAATTTGTTGGTGTTTTTCAATGTTGAGGTTGTTGTTGAATTTGTTGGTGTTTTTCAATGTTGAGGTTGTTGTTGAATTTGTTGGTGTTTTTCAATGTTGAGGTTGTTGTTGAATTTGTTGGTGTTTTCAATGTTGAGGTTGTTGTTGAATTTGTTGGTGTTTTTCAATGTTGAGGTTGTTGTTGAATTTGTTGGTGTTTTCAATGTTGAAGTTGTTGTTGAATTTGTTGGTGTTTTCAATGTTGAGGTTGTTGTTGAATTTGTTGGTGTTTTCAATGTTGAGGTTGTTGTTGAATTTGTTGGTGTTTTCAATGTTGAGGTTGTTGTTGAATTTGTTGGTGTTTTCAATGTTGAGGTTGTTGTTGAATTTGTTGGTGTTTTTCAATGTTGAGGTTGTTGTTGAATTTGTTGGTGTTTTCAATGTTGAGGTTGTTGTTGAATTTGTTGGTGTTTTCAATGTTGAGGTTGTTGTTGAATTTGTTGGTGTTTTCAATGTTGAGGTTGTTGTTGAATTTGTTGGTGTTTTCAATGTTGAGGTTGTTGTTGAATTTGTTGGTGTTTTCAATGTTGAGGTTGTTGTTGAATTTGTTGGTGTTTTTCAATGTTGAGATTGTTGTTGAATTTGTTGGTGTTTTCAATGTTGAGGTTGTTGTTGAATTTGTTGGTGTTTTCAATGTTGAGGTTGTTGTTGAATTTGTTGGTGTTTTTCAATGTTGAGGTTGTTGTTGAATTTGTTGGTGTTTTCAATGTTGAGGTTGTTGTTGAATTTGTTGGTGTTTTCAATGTTGAGGTTGTTGTTGAATTTGTTGGTGTTTTTCAATGTTGAGGTTGTTGTTGAATTTGTTGGTGATTTTCAATGTTGAAGTTGTTGTTGAATTTGTTGGTGTTTTCAATGTTGAGGTTGTTGTTGAATTTGTTGGTGTTTTCAATGTTGAGTTTGTTGAATTTGTTGGTGATTTTCAATGTTGAGGTTGTTGTTGAATTTGTTGGTGTTTTCAATGTTGAGGTTGTTGTTGAATTTGTTGGTGTTTTCAATGTTGAGGTTGTTGTTGAATTTGTTGGTGTTTTCAATGTTGAGGTTGTTGTTGAATTTGTTGGTGTTTTCAATGTTGAGGTTGTTGTTGAATTTGTTGGTGTTTTTCAATGTTGAGGTTGTTGTTGAATTTGTTGGTGTTTTCAATGTTGAGGTTGTTGTTGAATTTGTTGGTGTTTTTCAATGTTGCGTTGTTGTTGAATTTGTTGGTGTTTTTCAATGTTGCGGTTGTTGTTGAATTTGTTGGTGTTTTCAATGTTGATGTTGTTGTTGAATTTGTTGGTGTTTTTCAATGTTGAGGTTGTTGTTGAATTTGTTGGTGTTTTCAATGTTGAGGTTGTTGTTGAATTTGTAGGTGTTTTTCAATGTTGCGGTTGTTGTTGAATTTGTTGGTGTTTTCAAAGTTGCGGTTGTTGTTGAATTTGTTGGTGTTTTTCAATGTTGAGATTGTTGTTGAATTTGTTGTTGTTTTCAATGTTGAGGTTGTTGAATTTGTTGGTGATTTTCAATGTTGAGGTTGTTGTTGAATTTGTTGGTGTTTTCAATGTTGAGGTTGTTTTTGATTTTGTTGCTGTTTTCAATGTTGAAGTTGTTGTTGAATTTGTTGGTGATTTTCAATGTTGAGGTTGTTGTTGATTTTGTTGGAGTTTTTCATTTTTGCGGTTGTTGAATTTGTTGGTGTTTTTAATGTTGCGATTGTTGTTGAATTTGTTGGTGCTTTCAATGTTGGGATTGTTGTTGAATTTGTTGGCGTTTTCAATCTTGCGATTGTTGTTAAATTTTTTGGTGCTTTTCAATGTTGGGGTTGTTGTTGAATTTGTTGGTGTTTTCAATGTTGCGGTTGTTGTTGAATTTGTTGGTGTTTTTCAATGTTGAAATTGTTGTTGAATTTGTGGGTGATTTTCAATGTTGAGGTTGTTGTTGAATTTGTTGGTGTTTTCAATTTTGAGGTTGTTGTTGAATTTGCTGGTGTTTTCAATGTTGAGGTTGTTGTTGAATTTGTTGGTGTTTTCAATGTTGAGTTGTTGTTGAATTTGTTGGTGTTTTCAATGTTGAGGTTGTTGTTGAATTTGTTGATGATTTCAATGTTGAGTTGTTGTTGAATTTGTTGGTGTTTTCAATGTTGAGGTTGTTGTTGAATTTGTTGGTGTTTTCAATGTTGAGGTTGTTGTTGAATTTGTTGGTGTTTTCAATGTTGAGGTTGTTGTTGAATTTGTTGGTGTTTTTCAATGTTGAGGTTGTTGTTGAATTTGTTGGTGTTTTTCAATGTTGAGGTTGTTGTTGAATTTGTTGGTGTTTTCAATGTTGAGGTTGTTGTTGAATTTGTTGGTGTTTTTCAATGTTGAGGTTGTTGTTGAATTTGTTGGTGTTTTCAATGTTGAGGTTGTTGTTGAATTTGTTGGTGTTTTCAATGTTGAGGTTGTTGTTGAATTTGTTGGTGTTTTCAATGTTGAGGTTGTTGTTGAATTTGTTGGTGTTTTCAATGTTGAGGTTGTTGTTGAATTTGTTGGTGTTTTCAATGTTGAGGTTGTTGTTGAATTTGTTGGTGTTTTTCAATGTTGAGGTTGTTGTTGAATTTGTTGGTGTTTTTCAATGTTGAGGTTGTTGTTGAATTTGTTGGTGTTTTCAATGTTGAGGTTGTTGTTGAATTTGTTGGTGTTTTCAATGTTGAAGTTGTTGTTGAATTTGTTGGTGATTTTCAATGTTGAAGTTGTTGTTGAATTTGTTGGTGTTTTCAATGTTGAGGTTGTTGTTGAATTTGTTGGTGTTTTCAATGTTGAGGTTGTTGTTGAATTTGTTGGTGTTTTCAATGTTGAGGTTGTTGTTGAATTTGTTGGTGTTTTTCAATGTTGAGGTTGTTGTTGAATTTGTTGGTGTTTTTCAATGTTGAGGTTGTTGTTGAATTTGTTGGTGTTTTTCAATGTTGAGGTTGTTGTTGAATTTGTTGGTGTTTTCAATGTTGAGGTTGTTGTTGAATTTGTTGGTGTTTTCAATGTTGAGGTTGTTGTTGAATTTGTTGGTGTTTTCAATGTTGAGGTTGTTGTTGAATTTGTTGGTGTTTTCAATGTTGAGGTTGTTGTTGAATTTGTTGGTGTTTTCAATGTTGAGGTTGTTGTTGAATTTGTTGGTGTTTTCAATGTTGAGGTTGTTGTTGAATTTGTTGGTGTTTTTCAATGTTGAGATTGTTGTTGAATTTGTTGGTGTTTTCAATGTTGAGGTTGTTGTTGAATTTGTTGGTGATTTTCAATGTTGAGGTTGTTGTTGAATTTGTTGGTGTTTTCAATGTTGAGGTTGTTGTTGAATTTGTTGGTGTTTTCAATGTTGAAGTTGTTGTTGAATTTGTTGGTGATTTTCAATGTTGAGGTTGTTGTTGATTTTGTTGGTGTTTTTCATTTTTGCGGTTGTTGAATTTGTTGGTGTTTTTAATGTTGCGATTGTTGTTGAATTTGTTGGTGCTTTCAATGTTGGGATTGTTGTTGAATTTGTTGGCGTTTTCAATCTTGCGATTGTTGTTAAATTTTTTGGTGCTTTTCAATGTTGGGGTTGTTGTTGAATTTGTTGGTGTTTTCAATGTTGCGGTTGTTGTTGAATTTGTTGGTGTTTTTCAATGTTGAAATTGTTGTTGAATTTGTGGGTGATTTTCAATGTTGAGGTTGTTGTTGAATTTGTTGGTGTTTTCAATGTTGAGGTTGTTGTTGAATTTGTTGGTGTTTTCAATGTTGAGGTTGTTGTTGAATTTGTTGGTGTTTTCAATGTTGAGGTTGTTGTTGAATTTGTTGGTGTTTTCAATGTTGAGGTTGTTGTTGAATTTGTTGGTGTTTTCAATGTTGAGTTGTTGTTGAATTTGTTGGTGTTTTCAATGTTGAGGTTGTTGTTGAATTTGTTGGTGTTTTCAATGTTGAGGTTGTTGTTGAATTTGTTGGTGTTTTCAATGTTGAGGTTGTTGTTGAATTTGTTGGTGTTTTTCAATGTTGAGGTTGTTGTTGAATTTGTTGGTGTTTTTCAATGTTGAGGTTGTTGTTGAATTTGTTGGTGTTTTCAATTTTGAGGTTGTTGTTGAATTTGTTGGTGTTTTCAATGTTGAGGTTGTTGTTGAATTTGTTGGTGTTTTCAATGTTGAGGTTGTTGTTGAATTTGTTGGTGTTTTTCAATGTTGAGGTTGTTGTTGAATTTGTTGGTGTTTTTCAATGTTGAGGTTGTTGTTGAATTTGTTGGTGTTTTTCAATGTTGAGGTTGTTGTTGAATTTGTTGGTGTTTTCAATGTTGAGGTTGTTGTTGAATTTGTTGGTGTTTTCAATGTTGAGGTTGTTGTTGAATTTGTTGGTGTTTTCAATGTTGAGGTTGTTGTTGAATTTGTTGGTGTTTTTCAATGTTGAGGTTGTTGTTGAATTTGTTGGTGTTTTCAATGTTGAGGTTGTTGTTGAATTTGTTGGTGTTTTTCAATGTTGAGGTTGTTGTTGAATTTGTTGGTGTTTTCAATGTTGAGGTTGTTGTTGAATTTTTTGGTGTTTTTCAATGTTGAGGTTGTTGTTGAATTTGTTGGTGTTTTCAATGTTGAGGTTGTTGTTGAATTTGTTGCTGTTTTCAATGTTGAGGTTGTTGTTGAATTTGTTGGTGTTTTCAATGTTGAGGTTGTTGTTGAATTTGTTGGTGTTTTCAATGTTGAGGTTGTTGTTGAATTTGTTGGTGTTTTCAATGTTGAAGTATTGTTGAATTTGTTGGTGATTTTCAATGTTGAGGTTGTTGTTGAATTTGTTGGTGTTTTCAATGTTGAGGTTGTTGTTGAATTTGTTGGTGTTTTCAATGTTGAGGTTGTTGTTGAATTTGTTGGTGTTTTCAATGTTGAGGTTGTTGTTGAATTTGTTGGTGTTTTCAATGTTGAGGTTGTTGTTGAATTTGTTGGTGTTTTTCAATGTTGAGGTTGTTGTTGAATTTGTTGGTGTTTTTCAATGTTGAGGTTGTTGTTGAATTTGTTGGTGTTTTCAATGTTGAGGTTGTTGTTGAATTTGTTGGTGTTTTCAATGTTGAGGTTGTTGTTGAATTTGTTGGTGTTTTCAATGTTGAGGTTGTTGTTGAATTTGTTGGTGTTTTCAATGTTGAGGTTGTTGTTGAATTTGTTGGTGTTTTCAATGTTGAGGTTGTTGAATTTGTTGGTGATTTTCAATGTTGAGGTTGTTGTTGAATTTGTTGGTGTTTTCAATGTTGAGGTTGTTGTTGAATTTGTTGGTGTTTTCAATGTTGAGGTTGTTGTTGAATTTGTTGGTGTTTTCAATGTTGAGGTTGTTGTTGAATTTGTTGGTGTTTTCAATGTTGAGGTTGTTGTTGAATTTGTTGGTGTTTTTCAATGTTGAGGTTGTTGTTGAATTTGTTGGTGTTTTTCAATGTTGAGGTTGTTGTTGAATTTGTTGGTGTTTTCAATGTTGAGGTTGTTGTTGAATTTGTTGGTGTTTTCAATGTTGAGGTTGTTGTTGAATTTGTTGGTGTTTTTCAATGTTGAGGTTGTTGTTGAATTTGTTGGTGTTTTCAATGTTGAGGTTGTTGTTGAATTTGTTGGTGTTTTTCAATGTTGAGGTTGTTGTTGAATTTGTTGGTGTTTTCAATGTTGAGGTTGTTGTTGAATTTGTTGGTGTTTTCAATGTTGAGGTTGTTGTTGAATTTGTTGGTGTTTTCAATGTTGAGGTTGTTGTTGAATTTGTTGGTGTTTTCAATGTTGAGGTTGTTGTTGAATTTGTTGGTGTTTTTCAATGTTGAGGTTGTTGTTGAATTTGTTGGTGTTTTCAATGTTGAGGTTGTTGTTGAATTTGTTGGTGTTTTTCAATGTTGAGGTTGTTGTTGAATTTGTTGGTGTTTTCAATGTTGAGGTTGTTGTTGAATTTGTTGGTGATTTTCAATGTTGAGGTTGTTGTTGAATTTGTTGGTGTTTTCAATGTTGAGGTTGTTGTTGAATTTGTTGGTGTTTTCAATGTTGAAGTTGTTGTTGAATTTGTTGGTGATTTTCAATGTTGAGGTTGTTGTTGATTTTGTTGGTGTTTTTCATTTTTGCGGTTGTTGAATTTGTTGGTGTTTTTAATGTTGCGATTGTTGTTGAATTTGTTGGTGCTTTCAATGTTGGGATTGTTGTTGAATTTGTTGGCGTTTTCAATCTTGCGATTGTTGTTAAATTTTTTGGTGCTTTTCAATGTTGGGGTTGTTGTTGAATTTGTTGGTGTTTTCAATGTTGCGGTTGTTGTTGAATTTGTTGGTGTTTTTCAATGTTGAAATTGTTGTTGAATTTGTGGGTGATTTTCAATGTTGAGGTTGTTGTTGAATTTGTTGGTGTTTTCAATGTTGAGGTTGTTGTTGAATTTGTTGGTGTTTTCAATGTTGAGGTTGTTGTTGAATTTGTTGGTGTTTTCAATGTTGAGGTTGTTGTTGAATTTGTTGGTGTTTTCAATGTTGAGGTTGTTGTTGAATTTGTTGGTGTTTTCAATGTTGAGGTTGTTGTTGAATTTGTTGGTGTTTTCAATGTTGAGGTTGTTGTTGAATTTGTTGGTGTTTTCAATGTTGAGGTTGTTGTTGAATTTGTTGGTGTTTTCAATGTTGAGGTTGTTGTTGAATTTGTTGGTGTTTTCAATGTTGAGGTTGTTGTTGAATTTGTTGGTGTTTTTCAATGTTGAGGTTGTTGTTGAATTTGTTGGTGTTTTCAATGTTGAGGTTGTTGTTGAATTTGTTGGTGTTTTTCAATGTTGAGGTTGTTGTTGAATTTGTTGGTGTTTTCAATGTTGAGGTTGTTGTTGAATTTGTTGGTGTTTTCAATGTTGATGTTGTTGTTGAATTTGTTGGTGATTTTCAATGTTGAGTTGTTGTTGAATTTGTTGGTGTTTTCAATGTTGAGGTTGTTGTTGAATTTGTTGGTGTTTTTCAATGTTGAGGTTGTTGTTGAATTTGTTGGTGTTTTTCAATGTTGAGATTATTGTTGAATTTGTTGGTGATTTTCAATGTTGAGATTGTTGTTGAATTTGTTGGTGTTTTCAATGTTGAGGTTGTTGTTGAATTTGTTGGTGTTTTCAATGTTGAAGTTGTTGTTGAATTTGTTGGTGATTTTCAATGTTGAGGTTGTTGTTGAATTTGTTGGTGTTTTCAATGTTGAGGTTGTTGTTGAATTTGTTGGTGTTTTCAATGTTGAGGTTGTTGTTGAATTTGTTGGTGTTTTTCAATGTTGAGGTTGTTGTTGAATTTGTTGGTGTTTTTCAATGTTGAGGTTGTTGTTGAATTTGTTGGTGTTTTTCAATGTTGAGTTGTTGTTGAATTTGTTGGTGTTTTTCAATGTTGAGGTTGTTGTTGAATTTGTTGGTGTTTTTCAATGTTGAGGTTGTTGTTGAATTTGTTGGTGTTTTCAATGTTGAGGTTGTTGTTGAATTTGTTGGTGTTTTTCAATGTTGAGGTTGTTGTTGAATTTGTTGGTGTTTTCAATGTTGAGGTTGTTGTTGAATTTGTTGGTGTTTTTCAATGTTGAGGTTGTTGTTGAATTTGTTGGTGTTTTCAATGTTGAGGTTGTTGTTGAATTTGTTGGTGTTTTCAATGTTGAGGTTGTTGTTGAATTTGTTGGTGTTTTCAATGTTGAGGTTGTTGTTGAATTTGTTGGTGATTTTCAATGTTGAGGTTGTTGTTGAATTTGTTGGTGTTTTCAATGTTGAGGTTGTTGTTGAATTTGTTGGTGTTTTCAATGTTGAAGTTGTTGTTGAATTTGTTGGTGATTTTCAATGTTGAGGTTGTTGTTGATTTTGTTGGTGTTTTTCATTTTTGCGGTTGTTGAATTTGTTGGTGTTTTTAATGTTGCGATTGTTGTTGAATTTGTTGGTGCTTTCAATGTTGGGATTGTTGTTGAATTTGTTGGCGTTTTCAATCTTGCGATTGTTGTTAAATTTTTTGGTGCTTTTCAATGTTGGGGTTGTTGTTGAATTTGTTGGTGTTTTCAATGTTGCGGTTGTTGTTGAATTTGTTGGTGTTTTTCAATGTTGAAGTTGTTGTTGAATTTGTTGGTGATTTTCAATGTTGAGGTTGTTGTTGAATTTGTTGGTGTTTTCAATGTTGAGGTTGTTGTTGAATTTGTTGGTGTTTTCAATGTTGAGGTTGTTGTTGAATTTGTTGGTGTTTTCAATGTTGAGGTTGTTGTTGAATTTGTTGGTGTTTTCAATGTTGAGGTTGTTGTTGAATTTGTTGGTGTTTTCAATGTTGAGGTTGTTGTTGAATTTGTTGGTGATTTCAATGTTGAGGTTGTTGTTGAATTTGTTGGTGTTTTCAATTTTGAGGTTGTTGTTGAATTTGTTGGTGTTTTCAATGTTGAGGTTGTTGTTGAATTTGTTGGTGTTTTCAATGTTGAGGTTGTTGTTGAATTTGTTGGTGTTTTTCAATGTTGAGGTTGTTGTTGAATTTGTTGGTGTTTTCAATGTTGAGGTTGTTGTTGAATTTGTTGGTGTTTTCAATGTTGAGGTTGTTGTTGAATTTGTTGGTGTTTTCAATGTTGAGGTTGTTGTTGAATTTGTTGGTGTTTTCAATGTTGAGGTTGTTGTTGAATTTGTTGGTGTTTTTCAATGTTGAGGTTGTTGTTGAATTTGTTGGTGTTTTCAATGTTGAGGTTGTTGTTGAATTTGTTGGTGTTTTCAATGTTGAGGTTGTTGTTGAATTTGTTGGTGTTTTTCAATGTTGAGGTTGTTGTTGAATTTGTTGGTGTTTTCAATGTTGAGGTTGTTGTTGAATTTGTTGGTGTTTTCAATGTTGAGGTTGTTGTTGAATTTGTTGGTGTTTTCAATGTTGAGGTTGTTGTTGAATTTGTTGTTGTTTTCAATGTTGAGGTTGTTGTTGAATTTGTTGGTGTTTTCAATCTTGAGGTTGTTGTTGAATTTGTTGGTGTTTTTCAATGTTGAGTTGTTGTTGAATTTGTTGGTGTTTTCAATGTTGAGGTTGTTGTTGAATTTGTTGGTGTTTTCAATGTTGAGGTTGTTGTTGAATTTGTTGGTGTTTTCAATGTTGAGGTTGTTGTTGAATTTGTTGGTGTTTTCAATGTTGAGGTTGTTGTTGAATTTGTTGGTGTTTTCAATGTTGAGGTTGTTGTTGAATTTGTTGGTGTTTTCAATGTTGAGGTTGTTGTTGAATTTGTTGGTGTTTTCAATGTTGAGGTTGTTGTTGAATTTGTTGGTGTTTTCAATGTTGAGGTTGTTGTTGAATTTGTTGGTGTTTTCAATGTTGAGGTTGTTGTTGAATTTGTTGGTGTTTTCAATGTTGAGGTTGTTGTTGAATTTGTTGGTGTTTTCAATGTTGAGGTTGTTGTTGAATTTGTTGGTGTTTTCAATGTTGAGGTTGTTGTTGAATTTGTTGGTGTTTTCAATGTTGAGGTTGTTGTTGAATTTGTTGGTGTTTTCAATGTTGAGGTTGTTGTTGAATTTGTTGGTGTTTTTCAATGTTGAGGTTGTTGTTGAATTTGTTGGTGTTTTCAATGTTGAGGTTGTTGTTGAATTTGTTGGTGTTTTCAATGTTGAGGTTGTTGTTGAATTTGTTGGTGTTTTCAATGTTGAGGTTGTTGTTGAATTTGTTGGTGTTTTCAATGTTGAGGTTGTTGTTGAATTTGTTGGTGTTTTCAATGTTGAGGTTGTTGTTGAATTTGTTGGTGTTTTCAATGTTGAGGTTGTTGTTGAATTTGTTGGTGTTTTTCAATGTTGAGGTTGTTGTTGAATTTGTTGGTGTTTTTCAATGTTGAGGTTGTTGTTGAATTTGTTGGTGTTTTCAATGTTGAGGTTGTTGAATTTGTTGGTGTTTTTCAATGTTGAGGTTGTTGTTGAATTTGTTGGTGTTTTCAATGTTGAGGTTGTTGTTGAATTTGTTGGTGTTTTTCAATGTTGAGGTTGTTGTTGAATTTGTTGGTGTTTTCAATGTTGAGGTTGTTGTTGAATTTGTTGGTGTTTTTCAATGTTGCGGTTGTTGTTGACTTTCTTGATGGTTTAAATATTGAGGTTGTTGTTGAATTTGTTGGTGTTTTTCAATGTTGAGGTTGTTGTTGAATTTGTTGGTGTTTTCAATGTTGAATTGTTGTTGAATTTCTTGGTGTTTTCAATGCTGTGGGTGTTGTTGAATTTGTTGGTGTTTTCAATGTTGAGGTTGTTGTTGAATTTGTTGGTGTTTTCAATGTTGAAGTATTGTTGAATTTGTTGGTGTTTTTCAATGTTGAGGTTGTTGTTGAATTTGTTGGTGTTTTCAATGTTGAGGTTGTTGTTGAATTTGTTGGTGTTTTCAATGTTGAGGTTGTTGTTGAATTTGTTGGTGTTTTCAATGTTGAGGTTGTTGTTGAATTTGTTGGTGTTTTCAATGTTGAGGTTGTTGTTGAATTTGTTGGTGTTTTTCAATGTTGAGGTTGTTGTTGAATTTGTTGGTGTTTTTCAATGTTGAGGTTGTTGTTGAATTTGTTGGTGTTTTTCAATGTTGAGGTTGTTGTTGAATTTGTTGGTGTTTTCAATGTTGAGGTTGTTGTTGAAATTGTTGTTTTCAATGTTGAGGTTGTTGTTGAATTTGTTGGTGTTTTCAATGTTGAGGTTGTTGTTGAATTTGTTGGTGTTTTCAATGTTGAGGTTGTTGTTGAATTTGTTGGTGTTTTCAATGTTGAGGTTGTTGTTGAATTTGTTGGTGTTTTCAATGTTGAGGTTGTTGTTGAATTTGTTGGTGTTTTCAATGTTGAGGTTGTTGTTGAATTTGTTGGTGTTTTCAATGTTGAGGTTGTTGTTGAATTTGTTGGTGTTTTCAATGTTGAGGTTGTTGTTGAATTTGTTGGTGTTTTCAATGTTGAGGTTGTTGTTGAATTTGTTGGTGTTTTCAATGTTGAGGTTGTTGTTGAATTTGTTGGTGTTTTCAATGTTGAGGTTGTTGTTGAATTTGTTGGTGTTTTCAATGTTGAATTGTTGTTGAATTTCTTGGTGTTTTCAATGCTGTGGTTGTTGTTGAATTTGTTGGTGTTTTCAATGTTGAGGTTGTTGTTGAATTTGTTGGTGTTTTCAATGTTGAGGTTGTTGTTGAATTTGTTGCTGTTTTCAATGTTGAGGTTGTTGTTGAATTTGTTGGTGTTTTCAATGTTGAGGTTGTTGTTGAATTTGTTGGTGTTTTCAATGTTGAGGTTGTTGTTGAATTTGTTGGTGTTTTCAATGTTGAGGTTGTTGTTGAATTTGTTGGTGTTTTTCAATGTTGAGGTTGTTGTTGAATTTGTTGGTGTTTTCAATGTTGAGGTTGTTGTTGAATTTGTTGGTGTTTTTCAATGTTGAGGTTGTTGTTGAATTTGTTGGTGTTTTCAATGTTGAGGTTGTTGTTGAATTTGTTGGTGTTTTCAATGTTGAGGTTGTTGTTGAATTTGTTGGTGATTTTCAATGTTGAGGTTGTTGTTGAATTTGTTGGTGTTTTCAATGTTGAGGTTGTTGTTGAATTTGTTGGTGTTTTCAATGTTGAGGTTGTTGTTGAATTTGTTGGTGTTTTCAATGTTGAGGTTGTTGTTGAATTTGTTGGTGTTTTCAATGTTGAGGTTGTTGTTGAATTTGTTGGTGTTTTTCAATGTTGAGGTTGTTGTTGAATTTGTTGGTGTTTTTCATTTTTGCGGTTGTTGAATTTGTTGGTGTTTTTCAATGTTGAGGTTGTTGTTGAATTTGTTGGTGTTTTCAATGTTGAGGTTGTTGTTGAATTTGTTGGTGTTTTTCAATGTTGAGGTTGTTGTTGAATTTGTTGGTGTTTTCAATGTTGAGGTTGTTGTTGAATTTGTTGGTGTTTTTCAATGTTGCGGTTGTTGTTGAATTTGTTGGTGTTTTCAATGTTGAGGTTGTTGTTGAATTTGTTGGTGTTTTTCAATGTTGAGATTGTTGTTGAATTTGTTGGTGTTTTCAATGTTGAGGTTGTTGTTGAATTTGTTGGTGATTTTCAATGTTGAGGTTGTTGTTGAATTTGTTGGTGTTTTCAATGTTGAGGTTGTTGTTGAATTTGTTGGTGTTTTCAATGTTGA